>NC_068997.1:49434460-49440052 GCF_001194135.2 Octopus bimaculoides | reverse complement strand
ATGTATATGTGTGAGAGTTAAGAAAATTAGCTGCAAAAACGGAATTCTACGTCTTTTTGAAGAGCACGGCGCTATAAATCACTTATAATTTGCTGAATATATATATATATATATATATATATATATATGCATGTATATGAAATAATATAGTCACATAGTTGTATAATATATACTTGGAATTAGGTGAGAAAGGCCCAAGTACTCTATATAATTCATATTGAGATTGAAAGAGCCCTTCGTAATATTTGTGCAGTGACGGTCAATGCTATTTCCGTTCCGTCAAAGATGATTCACCTGGGACATTGTTCAGACGTTTTTCACATCCATCTTTCCTTATCATACTTACGGCTAGTATGATGGCCAATATGCTTTTAATTTTAAAAGATGGCATCTTTTCAATCTTTATCGCCCCCTACTCTCTGTGTTCTCTGAACCTCTTTCCCTTTGTCTAATAATAGTCATTGTAATGCATCCGAGTTTAATAACATCAAACGAAAGATGAAAATTGAGTAGAAAACGTGAATTGATTCCGGGTGAAATTACGATGGCGAAGTGGAATGGAAAATGAAAAGTTATTCAAGGCAATCAGAAAAGTTAATATCATGGGATATAAATAAGCATTTCTAATATCAATGATGTATTATATTGGGGAATTTTACTAGTCTCAGAATTGTTAAGTGCTGGATCAACAGACATTCAGACGAAGATATGATAGACAGGGAAGATGTAAGCATATGTATGAGATCTCATATGATATGATTCCAAAACTGTTATTAAAAGAAAACAATACTTAAAATGTATTACATAGATAAATCATAACATAAAAAGCGTACAGCGGGAAAGAAAAAAAAATATCATAACGAAATGCCACAGCCAAAAAATGAAATACATACATTTGTACATGCATACATCCATCGACAGATACATGCATACATTCATACACACGTAAATACATGCATACATACAAACACACCCACTCACGTATATGTATATTCACACACACATATCTATACACACACATATAAGTATGTATATATATATATATATATATATATACAAATATATATACATATATAGATACACTCCTATATATATATATTCATCGATATTTTTTCTGTTTTAAATACAGGTTCATCTACAGTACACAAACTCAAATACATATATGTATGTATGTATGTATGTATGTATGTATGTATGTATATATGTATGTATGTATGTATATGTATGTATGTATGTATGTGCGTGTAAATATGTATGCATGTATGTATGTATGTACATATGTATGTATATGCGTGTATATATGGATGTATGGATGTATGTATGTGCGTGTATATATGGATGTATGGATGTATGTATGGATGTATGTATGTACGTATGTATGTATGTATGCTCGAATAAGGCAGTGCTATAAAGAGAGAACAGTGTTAATGAACAATGAAAGAAAATGCTCTGTTTAGTAAGGGAACTCCGCTGAAGAACAATGAGAAAATGGTACGCCAGATGTGGGAATATCAAAACAATGGTAAAGCATATGGTTTTATAGATTGGGACATGAAAGAGATTGAGATTGGATACACAAGTCTGGGATCGAATTTCTAAACTAAGCAAAATAAAATCACATATGTTTTATAAAAGTACAATAAATACGAAATACAACGAAAATACAGCGTTGAAAATGTCTGGGCGACGACTCTTAATGTTTCGGGTTAAAATCTTTCTGCATCGTTGTGTACGATATACGTTTCCCAGTAAACAATGGAAGGTATGCCATAGCATTTAATTACTGAGAAATGAATGAAAATTTCAAGGCTTCCAAGAGAAGTGAGGGATAGAGGGAGATGTTCTCACATAGATAGAGGGATAAAGGGAGGTGTTCTCTGGCCTAAATCTCGTATCTGATTGAAAACCGTAAAAAGTTACAAGGGATCCAGGCTGTGGTAAGATAGGCAATAGTTTAGGTGTACTTTTCATCTAATAGACCATGGCAACATTTTAACTCAAAACGTAGAGATTCGTAACCAAATATTGCAAGATATCGCATCCAACATTTCGAAGATTCCTTTACCCACATTCCACCCCTTTCTAGAATGGTAACTTCAAATTTTTCTCTCTCTTTGACGTATAAAAGTAAAATCAACGACCGCGGAAATAGGACAAAAATAATAATGATAATAATAACCAATGGAGAAACTTCGATTAAAACTGCCAGGGGTTTCGTCCGATGCTCCACTGCTTCTGTTAATTCACAATCCACTTTAATACCACAATCCAAATTGGCCTTCGGGTAGTCTTAACGAGTCCACTCAGATACAAGCATTCGAGCTAGTGCCCCGATTTGAGATTATTTTCTTGCTCCCTCCCATTAATCTCGGAAGTTCTGAAAACTTTCATAACACAGTGCTGCCCACCTCACTAAGTGATAACAAAAACACCATCCCATAAAAACTAAACCTCACATATTGTCAAGTACAAAAGGATACTGAAAAGATTTTAAACTTTAAACGTGAAATCTGAGTCTAAAAATACTCAAGTAGCTGAAGTCACGTGGTTTTCTTATAATTTCTAATTAACCTGATTACGCAACACTATGATAAAAACTTTGCAGTAGAGACATCTCGCTCTGGTTTTCATAAACATATTTACAACTAAATTAGGGCATTTAATAGAGTGTTTTGCGGCATTCGTTCCAGCTGTCTCCGTCGAGGTTACCTTTGTCTTTCATCTTGTTTGTAAATAAAATACCTGGTTCGATTCTCCACTTTCTCCAACTCCTTCTGTTTGGCACATTTTTCTTCTTGTGGAGGAATGCGTTTGTGGTCAGACTTGGAAAGGGTTGGGCTTCATCAGATCTAACATGCCGAGGACACGCCGCACGTCTCAACAGCGCCGCCACCCCTACGTTTTTACAAAGGCGTTAAGAGCTCTTGGTATGGTACAGCATAACAATAAACTCGTTATTTGAAAGATAATTTTATTCTAATCGATAAGTTCGAAGGACGAAATTGGCCTCGGCTGCATTTAAACTCAGGAGGTAAACATTTACCGACGCTCTAACGATTCTGCCAGCGTGCCACCCTTAACAGCGATAGTTCAAATCTGACATTTGATAAAATGTGACGTCAATGACTTCACATCCGACAAATCCAAAGGGAAAGAGATCTTAAGAGAATTCTTTCTTTGTAAAGACAGACAACCTTTAGTATGACCTTTATCATTAATCACCATGGTAACCACCCACATTTCTCTTCATCTTCAAATTCCAACGACCATCAACCAAGCAGTCGACCGTACCTATTCCCCCTCTTCAATATCGAACACCCCACACCGTCTGTTCTGTGGTTCTTCCCCCTAATTATACAAGTGCCAAAGGGACAAAGTTACTTAGCCTCACTGTCTCTTTTCACACTTTCTCTCCTTATGTTTCTAACAACTGTCCTACCCTTGAGCAAGTATCTCCACTCATGCGTTACAGTGGCTTTTTTCATAATTCTATACTTTTAACTTCACAGCAAATAGTTGAATGTAGAATGTAATTCTATTTTCATTTTCAAGTGTGATTCTCCCATTATTTTGGTTGGTTGGCTGACTGGCTGGTCGGTTGGTGTGTTGGTAGCAGTAGTAGTAGTCATGGTAGTGGGTCGTGGTAGTAGTGGCGGTGGTGGTGGTGGTGGCAACGGTGTTGGAGCTTGTGGTAAGTGGTACCGATGGTAGCTGTAGTAGGGGTGATAGTTGCGATGCTGCCAATGATGATGGTGGTGGTGGTGGTGGGGGTGGTATTCCTGGTGGTAGTGGTGACGGTGGTAGTGGCGACGGTGATGGCAGTAGTGGTAGTGTGGATGGCAGTGGTTGCGATTGTAGTAGCAACGTGTTGACGTAGGATAGTCTGCGTTATTGTTGTTTAGATAAAAAATAAATTGTATGGCCAAAAGGCGTTCCAACTATGACCGTTTCCCCTTGATATACATATGTATGTGTATGTGCATGTGCATGTATATATATGTATATGTGTGTATGTGTGTGTTATGTGTGTGTATGTGTGTGTTTGTGTATGTGTGTGTGTTGTGTGTATGCATGTGTGTATGTGTGTGTGTGTGTGTGTGTGTGTGTGTGTGTGTGTGTGTGTGTGTGTGTGTGTGTGTGTGTGTGTGTGCAGCGAAGACTATGTTGTCCAATGTGTCTTGCGGTTTTTGTTGCTTAACCCTGCACGAACCTCACCAGGCACATTTAGGATCCTATGGTCAAAAGCGTTCTAGCCGTGCCCATCCCATCCGTTGCCCAAATACAGGTGGTCCACAACCATATTATGAGAAGATTTCCCTGCCATTTTTAACAAACTGTGCGGCCCCTTATCTTTGAGCTGGGTTTTAATGATGCAGATATTGTTTGATAGATTTGAAGCGGAGTGGCTGTGTTGTAGTGTTGATGTAGTGTTGCAGTGGTGTCCAGTAGTGTGGTGTGGTTTTTAGTGCTTTAGTAGTATTGTTGTGATGGACTGCCCCAGCGTGGTCGCAGTCAAGTGACTGAAACAAATAAAAGATAAAAGATAAAAGATATAATGGTGACAAAATGGCGGTCATATGATATTGGAGTGTTGTAGTCACGTGGTATTGATATAGCAGTGTCAGGAAGCTGTAATTTTGGAGTGGTGTTTGGTCTTGTGACGTAGTATAAGTTGTGGGTGTTGTAGTGCTGTAGTAGTGCAGACTGGTACAGGTTTAATGATGGTGTATTAGTAGTAGTAGTAGTAGTAGTTGTTGTTGTTGTAGTAGTTAATTGGTGTTGGTATAGCGCTGGTGTTGCGATGGTTGTGGTGACGGTAGTGTGGTGGAGGTGGTCGGTTTCGGTGGCTCGAAATGGTGTGACGTGATGTGGGGTGGTGCTGAGCGGATTGTTTCAAAGTGAGGATGGTATAGAGAGGTGGTACATGGCGTGTGAGGTGGCGTGTTACCTAGTGTGGAGTGATACGAGGAGATGTGGAGTGTGTTAGGTGGTAATGTGTGGTGTCTGATGGTGGTTGGGCTGGGGTGGGATGAGATGGTTGGGCTGGGGTGGGGTGGGATGGAGGTGATTATGGTGGATGTGGCTCAATCATCGAACCGAATCTTCCTTTTTTCATATCTGCCATTTTAATAATCAATCATATGTTATATAGTTCAATGACTTCAAATGGAGAAATAACGAAGGCAGGGTTAGTGGTGGTGGTGGTGGTGGTGGTGGTGAGGATGGTGGTGGTGGTGGAGGAGGAGGAGGAGGAGAACAGAATGAGAGGGAAAAGAAGAATGTTGGAAAGGAAAAGAATGGCGTTAAAAGAAAGGAATGGTGTTAAAGGTACAGAAAATAAAAGAAGGAGAAAAAAAGGAGAAAGAAAGGGAATGAGGATAAGGATAGAAAGAAAGGAGGAAGAAGGAGGGGGAAAGTGTAGGGGAGGTGATGGTGGTGAAGGCTAAGGTGAAAGAATGAAGTGAGCACAATAGAGGAAGAAAGACATAAAGAAATAGTGGGGGTGAGAAAACGTTTATATATACATATACACACACACACACACACACACACACACACACACACACACACACACACACACACACACACACA
>NC_068997.1:49431831-49433634 GCF_001194135.2 Octopus bimaculoides | reverse complement strand
TATATATATATATATATATATGTATATATATAAATAAATATATATCTATCTATAACGTTCATAATAATCTTTCTATCGTCTTGGCTCAACAGCCCTCACCGTTTGTTCTCACTGTCCTGTTCTCGTTAACACTTTCACGCTCCGCAAAAAATCCCAAATTTTATTTAATTTTCTTTGCGGGAAGGACTGTTTCAACGAAGTTGCGTATTGTCCTTACCTTCGAAACGTGGAGTAGATGAAACAGGGACAACTGACGAAGGGGTATACTCTTTATGTTGCATGTCTCGTTTCTCTGTTTTTTTTGTTGTTCGAAAAAATGTTCGTTTTCTATGTTTTCGTTATGTTTTCGTTTCTCATTGTGTTTAAGGTTGTTTTTTTTTTTGATGTCCTGTACCCATATATGTTCCGATATCCTGAACCATGATCTCGTTAATTGCTTTAATTGACTGAGGAGTCGAGAGCAGACATAGAAACCTTTTGGATCCCTCCATTCTTTCATCAAGCAGAACCTTAAGATATGAAAACCATAGAACGGTTGAACTAATATTTGTCTGGTACACATTTCAGTGGACTAAACTGGAACAACATGGAATGAAATGTCTTGCTTAAGGACGCAACGACCCAATTGATCCAGGAAGCGAAATCATGATATTTTGGTCGTGAAACTAAAGCATATTAATCATTGGAACTTCCCTCCACTGAATGTAAAGTGTAAAATAACATAAAGTGGTAAATGTAAAATGAATGTAAAATGGTAAATGGAGGAAATATAGAAAAGAAAGAAAGAAAGAAAGGCTATGATAAAGGAAATAAGTGACAGTTTGGTCTATGTATTTTATATAAAGTGATAAAACCGATGAATATATATTAAATATCATTAAGTGAGTATTTAACGAAGTTTAACGCAGCAATGAATATTTCTCTTTGTAGCTTAGATCTCCCAACTGTATATAAAGAATTTGATACATAGTATTTTTCTTTCTTTTTTTTTTTTTTACATTTTGGCCTATTGATGCTAACAGAGAATTACATATAGCCACTTTGATGGCAATCGGAACCTATAAAGAAAATTCCCTGTAGGACTGAGCTAAGGAAAAATATTTCTTGTTAATATCTCGATATAAAAGATGTCATGACAATTGTTGGAAATCTTTTTGACAAGATCAGTTAAAATTTTGCATTTACGCTCGTGGGAAATGCTTATATTTTGAAGTATAGATGAAAACTGTGATTTTTCCCTCCCTTTCTCTCTCTCTCTCTCTTTCTCTCTCTCTCTCTCTCTCTCTCTCTCTCTCTCAGTCTTCATAAATGTATTATAGAGTATATGTAAAGAGAGACTAGGGGAGATTTTTGAGAAAATATAATTTAAGATTATATTTATCGAGTTTTCAAAAGAAATGAGTTTATTCAAATACGTATCCCAACGAGATTATTAAGATGCTTTGTCATCTGAAAACACACACACACACACCCACACACACACACACGAATACACACGCTCACACACGAATACACGTACACATGTACACTAGAATACATTAAAAAATAAAGAGAATAGAGAATTACAGAAAATCGATGCAAGAATCTGAATAGGAAGAAAACTGAGGGCAAAACGCAAAGCGTTTACAACGAAGAGAAGATCAGAGTGTGTTATATGATGTCGGCCACAAAACGGAACCCTTTCACACACCCTATGCGTGATCTGTTGAAGTAAAAGAAATTTCTATTGTGATTCGCGTTGACCGACATTTAGGTTAATACATACATACATGCATACATATATATATATATATATACATATAT
>NC_068997.1:49429130-49430065 GCF_001194135.2 Octopus bimaculoides | reverse complement strand
ATATATATATATATATATATATATAAAAATATATATATATATATAAAATCAACTCATTTCTCTCTAAATACAAGAATGATGAACGCAGTCAACCGCAAAATGTTTAAGTGCAGATATAGCTTCACAGTTGACCGGCCATAGAGCAATATTGACTTGCTGAACAAAAGGTCAGTGTTTATTAACCCGATAATGATGCTGCATTGTATATCTGACATGATATCTCCTTCTTCAATGTAGCAAATAATAATTACTCCAAAGTATTACACGATCAAACTAGCCGTGGATAATTTAGAGTTCAATATCTTCGTTCAAAGAGAAATAAATAGCGACAGAAGACAAGAACAGGTTTGTTGGTTTCATAAGCTTACAACGGTGAGTTGGAAACCTCACATAGGCCTTGGAAATGTTACAGAATTTGCATATAATCTACCTATTTTGGGATCATTGCATAAGTAGAGTGACCTCAAATATGTCTATACAACTATAAAATATATAGTTTTTTTTCCCAAGAGCGACTGAATATATCCATGGATATCTATATATTAGTATAGGTTAAGATATTCTCTTGTTTACGAGGGGTTACACAAGAGAAACTAGAATTTTGCAATGTTATTTTATTCGCTTAATTTTACATATCAGGTCATCCCATAAGTTTTGTCCGATTTTACCTTTTTTAAAATTGAATGAAATTTAATAGTATTTTAGAATGTCTTATCAAATTAAAAGTTATTTTTATGAGGAAGTAGCCAAAGAGCAGAGAACGACCCTTCATCAGCTGTTTATCTACTCCTCATTTCTAGCAGTCAATAAAGATACACAAACACACACCCAAACACACAAACACACACACACCTAAACACACACCCAAACACACACACATACGTATATCATATATATTCATGCACGGACACACACACACATATATATACATATAT
>NC_068997.1:49427863-49429120 GCF_001194135.2 Octopus bimaculoides | reverse complement strand
CATATATATACATATACATGTGTGTGCATGTGTGTGTTTGTGTGTGCATGTGTGTGTATGTGTGTGTGCGTGTGTGCGTGTGCGTGTGCGTGCGTGAGTGCGTGTGTGTTAACTTTTGTTAGGAAAATGTTGACAACACTGTTACAACACTAAAAACCACACCACTTAAGCGCAACTGCAACACTCGGGTTGGTCAGTCAGTCTACTGAAGGTGAGCCAGCCAAAACTTCGAAGTCACATTCAACATATTCCTAGTAAGAGTCAATACACATCAACTCCACTATTACGTATTGCGCAATCCTAAAATGCGTTATATAACTTATAATAAAACCATACATACAGACAAATATACATACATATATACACTCATATATATATTATTTATATATATATATATATGTATATATATATATATATATGTGTGTGTGTGTGTATGTGTATGTGTGTGTGTGTGTGTGCATGTATGTCGAAGTTTGTGTGTGAGTGTTTGTGTTAACTTGTTTACATATATGTATATCTACCTGTATGAACACCCCACACCACCATGACGTCAGCTATGGCGGCCACTCGGGTATGGTGGTGGTGGTGGGTCGCTAGGGGTGTAAAGTGGGCTAGGGTGGGGATGGGGGTATTACTTTGCTGCATGTCTTGAAACACAGCCATCTCCTCCCTGTGAAGGAGCCAACTATTTCTGACTCCGAACTATAATTAACAACTGCGATAACAACATTAATAATAATAATAATAATAATAATAATAATAATAATAATAATGATAATAATAATAATAATAAAATCGACAGCAATAGCAACATCAACAGCAGAAACTGCATCGACCAAGTTAACGTTTGTGATGTTTATCACGAAGGGCAGATCGGAGTCAGTTTTGTATCCATTAAGACGTAATGCAGTAAGGTAAAGAGAATGTTGGAAAAGAATACGTAACACAATTACGTATATCCGAATATGCACGCAATTAAATAATCTCACTTTCCATATATGAGTACGTATGTGTGTATGCGTAAGTTTATACACGCGCACACACACTTATAGGCGCAGGCTTGGCTGTGTGGTAAGAAGCTTGCTTCTCAGCCACATGGCACTGGGTTCAGTTCCACTGCATTGCACCTTGGTCAAGTGTCTTCTACTGTAGAGCCCTGAGCTGACCAAAGCCTTGTGAGTAGATATTTGGTAGACGGAAACTGAAAGAAGCTAGTCGTATATATATATATATATATATATATATATATATATATAT
>NC_068997.1:49425737-49427277 GCF_001194135.2 Octopus bimaculoides | reverse complement strand
ATATATATATATATATATATATAGGGTGTTCACAAAGTCTTCACGCAGTATTTAATGGTTTTCGGGCGATTCTTGTATACACTAGCCCTTTGCTTGCTCCCCAGAAAGAAGAGGTATAGCTGTGTTAAATCGAGTGATCTTGGTGGTCAAAGTCCGAAGTAGCGCCATGGTGATGCGGAAGAGGAAAAAAGAATTTCATTGCGGAGACACCTTTTGAATACCCTGTATGTATATAATAATAATAATAATAATAATAATAATAATAATAATAATAATAATAATAATAATAAGTCCGCGTTTAAAATAAATCATATCATATCATCATAGGGAAGACGGTCAGAATCGTAAGAAATGCATGCTTGTAATTTCCTGTCTTAATACAATAACCCAGTTCCGTTAATTGATTTAAATACCAAACACCAGTTCTACAAAGAATTTCTTTGAATTAGTTTCATTATTCTTTCGTAAATTATTTCGCAGACGCAGACAGTGAAGTCGCAAAAGATTTATTGGCATTCGTAACTTCCTGAGTTTTGTTTCTGCTTTAGCAACGTGCTTATGATCAGAGTAGACATAAGTATGGCTGAACGGTTAAGAAGTTCACTTCGCAATCACGCGTTCACGGGTTTGATCCCACACCGTGCCATCTTGGACAAATGCCATTCTTTTTTCTTTTTTTACAGCTTCGAGTGAAAATAAGACGACGAGAACTACCGTATTTGATAGGATGTGAAACGTTCTTTTGCCCCAAATTGTGTCTCCTAACATTACTCCGCACCCGATATACAAAGACGACTGTATAAAACATGCTGCAATGCCTTACAAGATTTCTTCCTGAATGAATATTGCTGACTTCTGGGTGAGTCAAATCTGTCCGTGCATCTTCTATACTATCAAATATAATACAGAAAAAACTTGTACGGCGGATTGTACCTGTAATTCAAGCCTTGTCACACGCTGCGGTACGCTGACTCTGCGTGAAAATTACGTTACGGGCACACATGTCTGTGGAATACGCAACCTCTTACGCTTTAGCATAAGTGGCTGCGAAGGAACTTTAGTTGATGAAAAAACTGAATCTTTATTGCCAAACGACGGATGCCCACCATTTAAATAGGACGCTTTTAACATGGTCCTGTCTGCCTGATTCCGCTGATAACAACACATGCTTTGGTATAATTTGAGAAGGAAACGAAGAATTTATTTACAATTTTCGTTGATTGACCTTGTCTTAGAAACATGGTTTCTTTTTCTGCGGAATTCGTCATAGCTTCGGGTCTTTCCATCTCGCACTATTTCTGAAAATTTGAATTTCATGAAATTGTGAAAATCGTTTCTGTAAATCTAAATAAATCTCTCTAAAGACTCCAATTGTATTTTTAAATTCATTAAAAAGAATAGTTGAAGACAGATGCAGTGAGAATACTAGAAGAATGAGAGGAAAGTGGAAGATGGTATACATAAATACATACACATATACATATATATGCATAAATATATATATGTATATATAGATGTATATATATATATATATATATAT
>NC_068997.1:49424594-49425341 GCF_001194135.2 Octopus bimaculoides | reverse complement strand
TGTGTGTGTGTGTGTATTTATAAATGGAAAAATTCTTCGTGCCATACGAGGTTAATCCACAACTGTGTATTAACATTGAAACCTATATCTATGTTGAAAAGTGTTTAGGATTGTGAATGAGCCTCTATGTGCGTGCTCGTGTGTACGAAAGCATGCGCGTGATAGTGATTGCGTTATAATTCCCTTATGCACAAACACATACGCAGACAAACACACATACACACACATATTCAGACGTGGTTTCTGAGATTTGGTGCCGAGGTGGGGGGATGGAGAGCCGTGATGTGCTTAGATCAATCTCAAGGGCATTGGTAACATATGCTGGTTCCAGTCTCAAGAATCAATAAACACCACAAAATCCAGCACCACCCTACCACACCACCTCCACCACCGCTACCCTACCACCACACAACAACAACAACAACAAAAACTACTACTACTACTACTACTACTACTACTACTACTACTACTAGCAGTAGTAACGATATAAATCCGTATTCATAATGATGATGATGATGATAATAACACTAATAATGATGATGATGATGATGATGATGATGTTGATGATTTATTTTATTTGCTGCAGGGCCTTCAAATGTGGGGGACATTACAGGTTGGAGTTTAAAATTCCTGCTGGGAGGGGAGAGGTTACCTAAAGGAAGGGGGACGAAAGTGAAGGAGGAGTTAATAATAATAATAATAATAATAATAATAATAATAATAATAAGAAGAAGAAGAAGAAGAAGA
>NC_068997.1:49423491-49424584 GCF_001194135.2 Octopus bimaculoides | reverse complement strand
AGTAGGGGAAGAAGAAGAAGAAGAAGAAGAAGAAGAAGAAGATGATGATGATGATGATGAAGAAAAAAGTGAAGAAGAAGAAGTAGTAGTAGTAGAGGAAGAAGAAGAAGAAGATGATGATGGTGAAGAAGAAAGTGAAGAAGATGAAGTAGTAGTAGTAGAGGAAGAAGAAGAAGAAGAAGAAGAAGAAGAAGAAGAAGAAGAAGAAGAAGAAGAAGAAGAAGAAGAAGAAGAATTCTTTTATTATCGCATGAGCTCACATAGAACAACATGAAAAGACATGCAACAACATAAAAAGACAAAAACGAGACGATACAATGGGTTTTCCAAGTGTAAACGAAATAAATAAGAATTAAAATTGAACAAATTAAAAACTCCTAAAAACTCCTTAAGGTCCTCGTGGAAAATCCCACAAAAGGCAAGAGTCCTTCTTTATTTTTTTCACAGTGGCACTCTCTTTTCACACTGGCCATTCTTCCAGCATTCACCCACCTTTCAACAAACTTCCTACAAGGCAACGCTTCCCTCTCCACCCTCAACTTCCTTTTTTTCAAGTGAAACTTGAAAAAGTTGATGAGTGCTTGACCAAAGAGGAAAGTGTCCGTCTTTAGCCCTTTCAAGCAGGTCCACCATACTACTTCTTTCGCTACAGCCACTAGACAAATAAAAATTGCCTGCCCCTTCCGGCCAAAAGAGGGCGGCGAGGCAATCTTCATAATGGTTTCAGCTGATAGCCGGATCCGTCCTAGACGTGACAGCAGGTGTTCGACATAAACCCCCAGGTCAGCAATACTCGGGCACTGGACTAGGGCGGGCAGAACGGTTTCATCGCTCTGGGCGGACCTCGATGTAATAATAATAATAATAATAATAATAATAATAATCAGAAATTACCAAAAACACATAATGAAAAGAAATATAATAAGTAACTGTAGAATATGTGGAGATGGACAAGAAACAATAAATCATATTATCTCTGGCTGCCCAGTCCTGGCTAAGAAGGAATATATTCACAGACACGACAGAGCTGGGACCTATATACACTGGAAGCTATGCCAACACTATGGAATAACAACAGAAAAAAGATGGTATA
>NC_068997.1:49419888-49423373 GCF_001194135.2 Octopus bimaculoides | reverse complement strand
CAGAAACAATTCCTATCATAGTAGGTGCCTTAGGTATAATAAAAAAATATTCAGACAAATACATAACAAAAACACCAGGACTTACAAATATATATAACATAAAGAAAATTGCACTACTGGGCACAGCACACATCCTACGCAAAACACTTTCAATACAGTAACCATAAGAGCACCACAGCAAACCACAGCACATACCCAAGGCGCACAGAGCTGCGCTCGGTAGTGAAGTGAAAGCACGTTAAAAAAATAAAACTACTGAACAATAATAATAATAATGATGATGGTGATGATGATTTCGTTTATTTGCCACAAGGGCGAAAGATGAGGGGGACCATTCAGAGACAGACAGACATAAAGTGTGCGGGTTTACATATAATGAAATGAAAAAAAACAAAACAAAATTAAAAAATGAAAGAAAGTAAGTATACACGATATACACTGAAAATGGAGGGACATATGCATAGCATAAATAATAATAATAATAATAATAATAATAATAATAATAATAATAATAATAATAATAATAATGATAATTGTAATAATAATAATGATAATAATAATAAAAATAACAATGATAATAATTCTGATAATAACAATAATAATAGTAATGATAATAATAATGATGATAATAATAATAATGATAATAATAATAATAATAATGATAATGATGATGATGATGATGATGATGATGATAACAATAATCATAATAATAATGATAGTAATAATGGTAATATCAGTAGTAAATATAGAATTATTGATGCTAAAAATTATCCCGTCAGTTTTAAGTCGTAGTAGTAGTAGTCGTAGCAGCAGCAGCAGCACGAGTACCAGTAGTAGTAGTAGTAGTATTGTAGTAGTAGTAGTAGTAGTAGTAGTAGTAGTAGCAGCAGCAGCAGCAGCAGCAGTACATGTAATCTGTGATAGTTCACGCCTGAGCCATTTATTTATTCTCTTGTTGGCTGTAACCCACATTTTCGCCTTAATGTTGTTTGGCGTTTTGAAGATATTGTTTACACAGAGTATTTAGAAACTGACAGACAGGGATATATATATGTATGTGTGTATATGTGTATATGCGTATATGCGTATATTTGAGTATGTTTATTCATGTCTATGTATGTAGTGTTCATATATGTGCATATGGTTCTATGAGTGCATGTGTGTGTGTGTGTATATATATATATATATGCATTTGTGTTTGTGTGTATGTTTCAATGTAAGTATTTATGTATGTAGGCACACATACACACACTCACTCTCTCTCACACACACACACATATACTTATATATACGTGCATGTGTGTATATATGTGTGTATATATGTGCATATATTCGTGCATTTAAGTATGTATGCACGTATGGGTATGCATGTATACGTATATAAGTATATATGTATGTATATATGTATGTAACGGTTTATGTATCTATATATGTGTATATATGTGTATACATGTGTATATTTGCGAGTGTATACTTGGTGTATTGGTGTGCTTTTTTAGAAGGTGAAGATAAACATCGATACGAAGAAGATTAGCAACACAGAATCCAATAATGGCTTCTATTTTTGGCACAAGGCCACACATTTCGCAGCAAATGGTTAGTCGATAGAATCGATCCCTGTACTTGATCGGTACTTTATTTCATCGACCTCCTCCACCTCCCTCCATGCCGGAACAATGTAAGCCGGATGGATTCGAACTCAGAATATAAACGTGACCAATAACCTACGGCAAGGAATTACTAAAGCCAGTTGCGCTACTTCAATGACCCCTTAGGAATGACCCCTACCCCCCTCAGGAAATTCTATCTAACCAAAATAGCAAAGCCTTGAAAATTTAATTACCACGCAAACAAAAGAAATTAACCGAATGCTATCAAAACATTTCTGGAAAACCAGTGAAAATATCATGTTTCATTTAGTCTGTTTCTATGCTTGGTGTTATATTAGCTGGCTTGAAGAACCGCGAGGTCGGAGAAATACTTGAGGGTCGGGGTATAGGCTAAGCAGGGTCTTGTGACGTGAATCAATAATCCCAATGCCACAGCGCAATTCCCGTCAGGTCCGATATGACTTTAGATTTCGTCTTTTTGTTTTGATGTTAAAATATATAATGTAAAAATAGAAAACTTTGATATACAATATATATATATATATAATGAAAATAATGTTTATATATAGAAAAATTAAATAATTACGATGTAATAAAAGTACACTGGGAATCGATTGTTTTTGCTCTCATGTAATAAATGCATATATTATAGAAATCGATACATTACATATGCATGGCTATGTGGGTAAGAAGATTGCTTCTCAAACAGGTGGTCTTTGGTTCAATCCTACTGCGCGTCACCTTGAACAGATGTCTTCTACTATAGCGCCAGCTCAATTGAAACTTTGAAACTTAAAAGTGGATTTGGTAGACGGAAAGTGAAAGGCCGTTGTGCGCGTGTGTTAATTTGTACAATTCCCCGTAACTTAAATGTTGCGCAAGTGAGACCGATAGAATAAGTAGCACTTAAAGAAAAAGTACTAAACCCCTTGAAGATTGTACTCCAGCATGGCTGCCGCAATCCAGTGACTTAAACAAGGAAATGATTTGCCGAATAACATGAGCATCCCGAAAGTGAATTTGAAGCTCTTTCTTAATTTCAAATTATTGTCGTACATTTGAAACTGTTGATTTCAAATTATTGAATATAGATTACTATTGTTAATTAATATAATTGATATTTGACATATTAACAATTAATTTGTTTACATCATCGAAGTTAATACTCGTCGGTATCAGAAATTGAAGAGTTTTTCGTCTTGCAAAGACATATTAATAAAAACATAATCTGCTGGAAGAAGTTATATATAATAATACGCTGTGATGAAGAAGAGAAGTGTAACGTTTCGGAATAAATTCTTCGCCAGGACTGAATAAACTGCTTGTACATATATCCGACGAAGTGTTTTACCAGAAGTTTTAAACTTCACCTCTTCCTCATTGTGTAACATTTATTTTATGTAAAATTTATTTTAATGTTTAGTCTTTACTCCTGTTTGTCGATGTAGATCATGACTAGCGCCATAAAATTTTCGAATATTTTGCTGGTTTTGTGTGAATGCTGAGATATCTGTGAAACAAGCCGGGTGACCAGCAGAGACTACAAACTCTGGTTTCAAACACATCATTATTGCCACCACTGAATATTGAGGATTTCGTTTCATTTCATGTCTGTGTTCTAAGATGACTGCATCAGTCTATTTCACTGGAATTCTTTACTGATGTAGTTTTCGTCACATGTCGTAAACGTATGCAGAGAAACTATGGAGGTCTCCAATGCGGAAGAATGCACTGTCTCGGAGTTGGATCGGACCATGTCATCTCAGACAGCCTCGTGGGAAATTTACTCACCAGTTGGAGTGGACGCCCACGAATAATGTCGCGCACTCCCTCCGCCCAGTATGTGTGTGTGTGTGCTGGGAGGCGTGTGTGTGT
>NC_068997.1:49419585-49419878 GCF_001194135.2 Octopus bimaculoides | reverse complement strand
GTGTGTGTGCTGGGAGGCGTGTGTGTGTGTGTGTGTGTGTATGCATGACAACTACTCTAATAATATTTATCATAAACAGACAACTCACAGAAATGTCACTCTCCATATAAAGCGTTTATCAAGATGATACGCATGTGAAAATACACACACACACACACATATATATTTTATTATATACATATATGCATGAGTGTGAGTGCGTGTGTATATATATATATATATATAGATATATAGATATAGATATAGATACATACATACATATACATATATACATATATATATATATATATATA
>NC_068997.1:49417584-49419037 GCF_001194135.2 Octopus bimaculoides | reverse complement strand
ACACACACACACACACATATCGTTGCTATTAAGCAAAAGTGTCGTAAGTCCAAAACATTGCCTTTTCAGAAAACGAAAAGATCGCTTCACCATTTCGTAGCAAAATCGTTGTTCTACTACACTTTGACAATTTTTGATATCTTGGCTTCTGAAGCAGCTGGAGATACGGTAGTTTAACCAAAAGAACCGGCTATTGCAAGCAAAAATAAATATTGAAAAACAAAAACAAAAAAAAAAACGCGTTTGGCCAAATTTGGACATATGACACTTTAACATAATAGCAACGATGTATGGGTTGTCTGTGGTTGAGTGGTAAGTAACTTGCTTACGAACCACATGGTCCCGGGTTCAGTCGCACTGCGTGGCACCTTGGGCAAGTGTCTTCTACTATAGCTTCGGGCCGACCACAGCCTTGTGAGTGGATTTGGTAGACGGAAACTGAAAAAAGCCCGTCGTATATATGTATACATGTATGTGTGTGCATGTATATGTTTGTGTGTCTGTGTTTGTCTCCCGAACATCGCTTGACAACCGACGCTGATAGAATAAGTACTAGGCTTACATAGAATAAGTCTTGGGGGTCGATTTGCTCGACGAAAGGCGGTGCTCCAGCATGGCCACAGTCAAATGACTGAAACAAGTAAAAGAGTAAAAGAGTAAAGAGTATGCACACACCTCCCTCTACCCAGCCTTCGACAAACACCACACAAACACAACCCTCGGAATGAAAATATACGCTGCTCATAATACATAGTATGTTATTGCTTACATTTCATACAAGCAGTTTTTACATAAACCAAACACTGTAAAACGATACAGAAAACAGTTTCAGTTTATATTTCATTACATGCAATAAACGCTGTGCCTGACCTACAACCCCAGTTTTTATTAAGGTCGTTGCACTGATTTGAACGTAAGGCTTTTCCTTGCTTCTCCTCATCTCTTTGTATGTCTCTCTCTCTCTCTCTCTCTCTCTCTCTCTCTGTCTTTCTCTGTGTCTGTCTCGCTCTATATCCCTCGCTCTATTACTCACTCGCTACGCTCGATGCTCTGTTGTGGAACTCTTCATTATTAGAGATTCATATCTGATGCTTATCAGTTGGTGTTACACACACACACACACACACACACACACACACACACACACACACACACACACACACACACACACACACACACACACACACACACACACACACACACACATACGCTCTCAGACAGACAGACAGACACACAGACAGTCACACACACATACGCACACACACACACATACACAGACTCACTCACACATACAGACACACAAATACACATACACGATCAAACACGCATGTACCTGTATATGTGTGCATTTGTGTGTTTGTGCGTGTGTGTATGTGAGAAAGAGAGAGATAGCGTGTGTGTGTGTGTATATATATGTATGTATATACGTATGTATGTATATGTGTATATAAGA
>NC_068997.1:49415663-49416567 GCF_001194135.2 Octopus bimaculoides | reverse complement strand
CTCTCTCTCTCTCTCTCTCTCTCTCTCTCCTCTCTCTTTCCATGTCTCGCTCCGTGCGTCTCTCTCCTTCACTCTCTTAATCTTTCTTTCTATCTCTGTCTCTGTACCCTTCTCATTTTCCGTCGCTTTCTCTATCTCCCCGTCTCTCTGTCTCTCCCCCTCTCTCTCTTTCATTTTTTTCGCTTTCCCTCTGTCTCTCTCCATGTATCTATCTATCTATCTATCTATCTGTCTATCTATCTATCTCTTAGTTTCTGTTCCTACTTCTGTCGCATTACCTTTCTCTCCATATCTTTCCCTTTTTGTCTGTCTGTCTGTCTCCCTCTCTCTTCTTAGTCGCTGTTCGTCTTTCTTTGATTTGTCTTCCTCTCATATTTTCTATTGCTTTCTTTTTCACTCTTTTATGCTAAACTATGAAAATTTTTTGGGACAAACAAAGGGTTAAGGAAGATTTGGTTTCTATTTCTAGAAAATCGACCGCGCCAAGAGGCGTCTTCCTTGGATCGTGGGCTAGACCTTGTCGTTATTTAGCATCAAGTCAGTTCCTGAAACGGCAAATCCATGATCCTAGACGTTTAAGTTCCGATTACACAGCATCAAGTCTTCGGGTGTCATGTTTCTAGGAACACATTATCCAATATATTACTTTCTTTCAGACGCTGAGCTGTAATCCCAAAGCGGTTTTGACTGTTGCTAATATTCTTCGCAATTCCTGCAAAACGGTAAAGCGTCGTCTCTACTTTGATAAATCGATGAATGTCTGCAACCTTGATAAAATTTTTTCCTTACAACGCAATTTTCAAAAACATAAATGAAAAAAAAAAAAAAAAATAATAAACTGAAGTATTTCAAGCTTTTCTTGAGAAAATAGTCTTCAGCTTGTACTGGTAGGGAATATAGTGTT
>NC_068997.1:49412305-49414970 GCF_001194135.2 Octopus bimaculoides | reverse complement strand
ATATATATATATATATATATATATATATATATATATATATACTATTTTGTCTTCATAAATCTCATCAACCTGAAAGTTACTCGCAAAATGGCGGCAAGCAGCCGGCTAATGAAATAGGCCACGAATAACCACAAAGAAAGCTGGAAGTTACAAAAGAAGACGAAAGAGAAAACATAATCTAATAACAATCTCCTCTTAGTATCATAAAACGATCACTGGAAGAATTGAAATAATAAATATTCAATTTATCTAAAGTCAAAAAAAAAATATAAACAACTTCCATTAGAGAAAATTTTGTAGATTGAGCTTCCGCGAGAAGAAATATTTCTTACAGAATGTGAGTAGTGAGACATCAACTGCGAAACAGTGAGAATTAATAGAAAGATGTGTTACTCCATTAGTAACGTAAAGATGAGGTAGGTGAGTGTGAAGGAATTTCGGTAGAGCATTGACCATGGAAATGTATAAAAGACAAAGTAAAATAAATAATGTCCTGAGTATGATTAAAGAAAAGTAGCCTCGAGGAATCAGACTCATACGAACCGTTGCCCGGTTTTCTCTGGCGTATTAGCGACTGATATCACAATTTATGTCTCCTGGATAGGACGCCAGTCCATGGAAGGGTTGCACATTTACAGGTGAGTGGACAGGAGTAACACAAAATATAGGTGTTTCTTTACTGAAGGACATAACGCACCGTCGCGAATCGAAATTACGATCTTGCGATCGTGGTTGCAACTCCCTAACCACTACGCCACGCATTTTCACTCTGATTTTGTGAGAGGGACAGAAACGTAGTTGCTAATACGGAATCAATGATGTCAGAAACCATCTTTTTAACTCGATCTCGGAGAAAAATGTTAGCCGGAAGGGAACAACGTGTCGGAGTGGTTAGGAGGTTGTACTCACGTTTGCAAGATCATGCGTTCGACTCCGGGAGAGGGCGGTGCATTGTGTTCTTGCGCAAAAGAATTTCTTTCACATCACTCTTGTCCACTCAACTGCAAATGACCAACCCCGCGAGGTCTTGGCCTTTTGCTCATGGATGTTGTTTTGCTCTCGGTCTTTTATCCACCATGCAAATGAAGAACTGACTCTAGGGTTCCAAAAGCACAAGACGGGACTTAATCCATTTTTTCACAATTACTCCAGGTTTAGAACCGACAACAGAGCAATTTGCTTGTCGGTTTATCAACCAGCCTCGACTACTCTTCCTCGCTTCTAATGTAATATTATATGAAGAGTGTTTAATTTAAATACACAGCTGGTGCAGTGTCTACATAGACTTGGAGACAACCAAAATGCATCCATCACCATGTAATGTCAAAGAGGATTGCTATCACAGAATTAATAGAAGAAACGTAGGACAGAGGTTATTTAAGAAGGGATAAATGAGATAGGTTGCCTTTGGGCTTTCATCGCTTCTTCTGTTGCAACATATGAGTATGGCCGGCGAGTGTATACGCGTATTGTGCATGCGTATAGATAGCCAAACGTTCATGCAATTATACAAACATAGACGACACACACATTTGTAGGTATATATATATATATATATATATATATATATATATATATATATATATATATATATATATATATATATGTGTGTGTGTGTGTGTGTGTGTGTGTGTGTGTGTGTGTGTGTGTGTGTGTGTGTGCGTGTGTGTGTGTATGTGTATATATGTATATATGTATGCATACACACACATACACGCGCACACACATATATACATACATACTTATATACAAGCAAACACATGCACATATTGTTGAACATGACAAAGATTGTACGCATACAGACATATGTATGTGTGCATATATGAGTTATGTACAGATATGCATATATATATACATATATATGTGTATATATATATATATGTATATATATATATATATACGCATGTATATACATATATATATATGTATATATATATGTATATGTATATGTATATACATATATATATATGTATGTATATATATATAGGTATGCATTTAAGTATGTATGTATGTATGTGTATGTGTGGACGCGCGTGTGTGTGCGCGCACACATGTATGCCTGCATGTACATACACGTTCGCGAGTGTGTGCTTTTCATGACAGAACAGAGTTCCTTTTAGTTTTGTTCCTAGGTATCTTATTACTTCATTACTTTAGTTCAGGACAATGACCTTACTTAATCCATTAACACTTGAATATCTTCCTGGTTTTATTTTCTGAATGAAGTGAAAACGACGCTGACTTGTTGCCACGTTTACAACGCAGATAGGAAGACATCTTGGCAATAATGCTGTAACTCATTGAAATCTGTCATTATTTGGAATTTTAACTCGCCTTGGTTAACAAATTGTGAGTTAAACTTCTCAACACACACATAATCCAAAATAATTACAAAGAAGACGGAAACTGATGCATTTAAAATTTTTTCTTTTAATTTAACTGTTAATTATACAGTATAATTAATTAAAATAGGTGACATATGTTTCTGTTGCACAGAGAATGTGTAGTTGAATATGCACTCCACAACATTCTGCAATGCATCTTCCTTCAACGTCTTTTCAGAAGCATGGTCTGAAACGAACCTGGACTATACCTGAGAACTCTTACGGTACCCGCCTAGATAATGTATCATTATGTACTCATTGTACACACACATATATATATA
>NC_068997.1:49410589-49411804 GCF_001194135.2 Octopus bimaculoides | reverse complement strand
ATATATATCAGACTACGAAGAAAGTTCTGTTGCATTTTTAACATGATCACTTTGAGGGAAGTTTTTTAATACTTACAGTAAAATCATCATTAATTGTTACATTCGAATGATCATTCTTTTTCTGTTGTTTACTTTGTACCGTAATGTTTAAATTTGTATATCGATTTTACCTGCTCGAGATGCTTTCGGATGAGGCCGATATTGGACGTAACATGCTGTATGAATTCAAAAGGGAATTTCAAACAATGGAAATAGCAAGACATATATTTGTTCTGTCTATGGAAATAAAGCTTTAAGTATCTGGAGATGTCAATGAAGCCTTGGCCAGTTTGGCAAGGTAACGTTTCCTTTGAATGAGCCCCTCGATCAGGATGAATAACCTCTGTCACTATTGAGCATCTGAAGACCGTACATCCACCAAAGCAAACCGCACAAGAAATAGGAAAACAGTTCCATTCATGTTACAGTTTGATAACAAAGCACATTCTGAAGGCGGAAAAGTATCTAAAAGTGGTTAGTGGATACCCCATTATCTGTTTGCTTCTCATGTTAATAAAAGGACTGCTCGATGCACGTCACTAAAGAGTAAAGTTGTTACCGAATCTTTCCTTAGTGGAATTAATTACTAGTGATGAAGAGTAAGTTCTCTATATGCATATCCAATAAAAACGATAATGGTCTGCACCCAATGGAAGGTAAGAACCCATGTCCAAACCAACATTGCACTCGCTACTACCAAAGTTATGCTCAACTCTTTGTGGGATATGAAAAGTGTTATCTGTCATAAAGTGTTAAACCTAGACGAAATAGTTAATACGTTCAAGTATTGAGGTTGATTGGAAGCATTGCATAACATTTTGTAGAAAAGAAACAGATCATTGGTCAACTGTATGATAATGGAAAATCCCATGTGGACCTCAGTCAGTCAAGATTATTGCCACTAAATATGGAAGTTTGGCCTCATCTTCCTTATTCCCCTGACCTTGCTTCATCTGACTGTCGTCTTTCCAGAATATTGAAATATTATTTAGGACGAAACCATATTATTAATCGTGAGGGATTTTACGCCCGACGGATCGTTGATTTACCAAATAGATGAGATTATGTTATTAAAAATGAGGGGAAATATTATCTTGATTAATATATCCATTGAGACCAAAGAATTATTGGTTCCTTTCTCATCTTGAAAAGTGACAGGATATATATATATATATA
>NC_068997.1:49406271-49409780 GCF_001194135.2 Octopus bimaculoides | reverse complement strand
TGTGTGTGTGTGTGTGTGTGTGTGTGTGTGTGTGTGTGTGTGTGTGTATGTGTGTGTGTGTGCACCCATACATACGCACATATACAGACACACACACACAAATGGACATGAAAAATGTATGCACATACAAATGTGTAAAACTTAGACATATATATTATACATACATATGATGTATACAAATGCACGCACGCTTGCACACACAAGTACGCACACAACCATACACACAGACCATACACACATACACACAGCCATACAACCATACACACATATATGAATAAATATATGTATATATATGTGTGTGTGTGTGTGTGTGTTCGTGTGCGTATGTGCAAGAGTATATGAGACTTTGCGAATGTATACACGTAAGTGTGTAAGTGTTTGCATGTGTGTGTCCGTGTGCGTGTGCTCGCGTATCTGTGTCTGCGTGTGTGTGAATGACCGTATGCGAGCGCCCATTGTCAGTACACGCCGCCATTTATATCAATATGATAAGACAATTTCATGTTAATTAGGATTCATGCGGACAAGATGTCAAATACATCAACTTTACATTTCTACATTGATAAACAACGGCACACATTTGTTGTTGTTGTTGCTGCTGCTGCTGCTGTTATTTTTGTTGTTGCTGCTGGTATTTTATTGTGTTATATTTTTGTTGTTGTTATTGTTGTTGTGGTTATTACTAACCATGTTGCGTTGAAATGTTTCTTTCCATTGTCTTTGTTGCTCCCACTTATTATTTTCACTGCTATTACTATTGTTTTGTTTTGTATTGTATATTTGTTGCTATTTCTTATTCCCGTTATTTATTGAAGCCGTTGTCATTTAGCCCTAGGTTAGCGTTGATATATATATATATATATATATATATATATATATATATATATATATATATATATGTTTACATAGTTCTTTAGTTTATACTCGACCAGGCTACTGGCGTTTGGACTCTGAATAAAACTGATATTACCGTTAATTTTAAAAAAGATAAGGTTGGTGTTCCGAATCAAATGTGGGAGCCATGTAGACTGCTAGAAATAAAAGCAGCTATTGACGATTAGAAATCAGGTCTATTGAAACAAATTCTGGATATTATTGGTAAAAATCTGAAATCCAGAGAAGCTGGTGATGCTCGTATCGGCGAGAATTAGTTCAACTCGGATGAAGGGCAAAGGCCCGAATTGTTAAGTAATTATCTCCTCACAGTTTTAAAAATTTTTTTCCGTTGAACTATACTTCGGAAATAATATTTTCATTTCAGTTTGTCGCTTTCTCTTGATTTTGCTGATGGCACTGCCACTGTAGTATTAGTAGTAGTAAGAGTAGCAGTAGCAGTAGCAGTAGCAGTAGCAGTAGCAACAGCAGTTGCAGTTTTAGTGGCGGTGGTCGTGGTGGTCGTGAAATAGAAGTCGTGGCGGTGGTAGTAGTAGTAATAGTAGTTATTGTTTCTGCTGTAACCTGTTTGTTTTAATTAACCCATTGCTGAGTGATACTTTTGTTGTTGTTGTTGTTGTTGTTGATGTTGTTGTTGCTGTTGTTGTTTTTGTTGTTATTGTTGTTATAGCTTTTACATTTTCAAAGAAAAATATATCGGAAATTTAATTATTTGATTAATTAATTGATTAGAATTTAATTAATAAATTAATCATAGAAACCCTTAATCAACATCTCCAATAAGGGAACGGGAGTTGTTTATATTGAAAGGTGATTGACGTAGCTTGAGGCGGGGGGGGGGGACTGGACGCTGAGACGGTAATGTCGACATTTCAATGTTGATTGGAAGGGAGACAAGCAGGAAAATGTGAATTAACAGAGTTCAGTGTTAACGCGAAAGAGGAAGAGAGATAGAGAGAGGGGGAAAGAAGGGGAGCGGGAAAGAATGAGAGAGGGAGAGAGAGTACGGGTGATAAAGAATGCGGGAGTGAAGGGGAGAGAAAGAATGAGAGAGAAAGGGAGACACTGCGTGAACAGTCTTTTGATAATATTGTAGACGCTTAAACTAGGTTGTGGCAATGTTGACCAGAAGGGAGATATACGGGAAAATATGAATAAAGACATTTAACTGTTAGCTAGAGAGATAGATAGATAGATAGATAGATAGAGAGAGAGAGAGAGAGAGAGACAGAGAGAGAGAGAGAGATAGAGAGAGAGAGAGAGAGAGAGAGAGAGAATGAGAAGGGAAGAAGAAGAGACATTATAGATGCGAAAGCGTGAGCAGTATTGTGTATGGCATAGCCATGGAGAAAAGGATACCATTCGTGATCTTAGTGGTAAGGTGAGTGATTACTATCTGGCACGGTACCCGAATAAGAAATCTAGTAATAGGGTGCGTTTTACAAAAGTTTTGCATTGTGATGGCGTGAAACAGGATGACGTATTAAGTCGACTACACAAAGAACAGGAAAGATATCTCCGATGTACTTCCACACAATTTCTTTTTACGGAATTCTCATTCACAAAGATTGGTCGTCGGGCCAAAGCAATGCGATATGTTCAAAGTACTGCACGATTTAGTCTGAAACCAAAATTACGCAGTTACGAAACTCATTCGTTCCTAAGTCAGTTTAGTAATAATGGTTTCCCGATCTTTAGTTTTAGCGGGGGTGCTGAATTAATACCAATCAGCTCTAGTCTATACATCCAGTCGAGCGATTTACCCAGACTCTTCGACGCCAGATGCAACGATCTTCTACAGCAATCTTCATATACTCAAGTGAAGGCGCGTAGCTTTATTGGTTAAACTATTCAGTTCATGACCGTAAGGTCGCAGGTTCGATTCCCGGTGGTGTGTTGTGTCCTTTAGCAAGACACTTTATTTCACGTGGCTCCAGTTTACCCAGCAAGCAAAAATGTGTAGCACCTGTATTTCAAAGGTCCAGCCTTGTCATATTCTACGTCACACTGACTCTCTCTGAGAACTACACTAAGGGAACGCATCCTCAGCGACGTGCACGTTAATACCATGCGCAGGCTGTTTCGTAGATCGGATCAAGTAGAATCCTCGTCGTAACCGACGGAGTAACACTCATATCCTCAATTTGTTATCCAGTGTCGTCCACAAGTTGATTGATATATGCCGCCATTCGTCTTCCGATAGTTGTGTGTCCACGCGTGGTTTTTCCAGAGAAGGATATCGCTGAATATTTCATCCTTGCTTCTCCTACACTGTCCTGCAGAACGTTTTATTCTTTATCGGATAATAAACGAAGTGATACTAGAAAGACTGTGACACAGTCGCTGCTTTGTCAAGAGTTGCTGCAAAGAAAACATTGAGCACTGCACAAAGCATTTACGTATATGGACCCTCAAGCTTCTTTTCTTGGTCAGTGTCCATGATAAAGAACCAAAGAGAAATACCGATTCAACGATTGCAGTACATACACACACACACACACACACACACACACAAATAAATATATATATCTGTATCTATCTATCTATCTATCTATCTGAACACATTTGTATATATATACATACATCCAAATAATATACAAATACATATATACATT
>NC_068997.1:49402413-49404312 GCF_001194135.2 Octopus bimaculoides | reverse complement strand
ATATATATATATATATATATATATATATATATATACCCACTCATATAATTAAATACATACATAGAGACGTAAATAACAGAAATAAGAATATCTTGGTATGAGAAATTATGTGACGGGGTAAAGAAAATGAAATCTGCAAATCTGCCATTTATATGTTGGTACGATGCTGAGTATGTATGCTGAGTATGTACTATATACAAGTATTTATGCACCTACGTATACATGGATGTCGATAGTTACTTACATGTAGAGAGTGAGAGCGAGAGAAAGAGAGCGAGAGGGTTGTGTGCAAACACATACAATGTTATGTATAAGCTTATGAAACATAAGCATGATATTTATAACTATATCTAGCGCTCTTAACCACTAACCCCCAAGATTCCGAGTTCGATTCCAGGTAGTGACCTGAATAATAATAATAATAATAATAATAATAATAATAATAATAATAATAATAATAATAATAATAATAATAATGATAACATCGAAAAATACATTAGGAATGAGAACCCAGGTTTGAAATTTCCCCAAGACACCTGATGAAGGTATATCAACCGAAACGTTGTGTTAACAACAAACAAGATGAGGACAAATATCCGTCAAATGTAAATAATGTAAATCATGCTGGAAGATGTTTCCTGCATTATGTTTCTCATAATACGGTTGGGGTAGGGGACTTGGTCTATGTCTGATACGGAAACAATTGAGAGGACACACAGATTCACATCGGAAGTTAAAGATTCTGCTTGTATTGAAAGTTGTATTAAAATGTTTATGCTACTTCCACGAGGAATATATCTATCTGTCTATCTATCTATGTTTTTGACTATATATTTGTTTGTACGTATGTTTGAAATGACGTATGTGTGACTGTATATGTAAATGTATATAGACACACACACACACACGTACACTAGACTTACATACAAAAATGCGTACACACACACACATATTCTAATCAAGGCATTGTATATCTTAGCGTTGTCCTATAAAGCTTTATCGCCCACCTGTTTTGGTGATCTTTATCAGGTTTACACTCACAAACATACACAATCAAACATATACATAAAAACATTCACACACAAATACGCATATACACACAAATTTTCTTTTTTGTTTTTGGAAACATAATAAGTTATGAAAGAAAATACGATGAAATAACAGTCTATATTATTTTATCAGTCGTGATTTATTATTATGATCATCATCATCATCATCATCGCTATTATTATTATTATTATTATTATTATTATTATTATTATTACTATTAACGGTGGAATTTATTAGTGACAGGAGTGTCTCAGATACTTTAGCTGAGGTTCTGTTCGTTCGGCTTCATTTCTTCACGAATGCCTTTAAAATTTTAGGTTACGACGTTCAGCATTTCTGTTCTCACTTTCTGATATCTATCTATATCTGTATCTATCTATCTATCTATCTATCTATCTATCTATCTATCTATCTATCTATCTATCTATATTATGAATTTGTGTTGCAAGATTCCTGATGTGAAGTCGTGTGTTGAAACAGATATTGTTGTATTTTGGGATGGTCACTTTTTTTGCGAAATAAACAAGCGCACTATATATTAGCTCTCCACTCGTTTATTACTGTTCTTATTCTAACTCAGGCCCATTGTCCGGACGTCTTTCGTCACACATCTGTGACCTCCTCAGTGACACATTTCGTCTTCGTGTGTTCTCTTTCTCTACTTATTCCATTCTGTTCTACTATAGGACAGAGCAGGTCACAGATGTGTGACGAAAAGTTTCCGCACAATGAACATGAGTTAGAATAAGAACAGTAACAAACGAGTGAAGAACGAATATATAGTGCGTATGTTTATTTGACAAAAGAATAAAAAATGACCATTCCGAAATACAACAGTATATATATATA
>NC_068997.1:49395682-49400911 GCF_001194135.2 Octopus bimaculoides | reverse complement strand
TATGTATGTATGTATGTATGTATGTATGTATGTATATGTATGTTTGCATGTATACACACGCATTTTGACTACCACTGCTTGTGCTTTTCTAAATATTCAGAAAGCGAACATAAAAATAATTTAAAATATGATCCTTTTCAACGCATATTCTCATAATTCTTTCACTGACGATATATAAATCCTCAGTAGTGTGTATATATTATCAGAGTGAAAGTGTCGTTGAAACGCAACTCCGAGTTCCACTTTTCAATTATTGAAAACTAAAAAAAAAATTTTGGAAACATTGTCACATATTTGTGGAAAATCGCAAGATGTTGCGACAATAGTACATCAAGATATCATTGGTTGAGAACATTTTTTTAAAGGACCTCATGTATGTGTCCAGTCATTACCATGTACAGAACATGTATTGTTCTAACTTATTTGCATGTAACAACAAGGGATGTATCATATCAAGAGTAAGATACCAAAAAAATGAAATGCAAAAATTCATGTGTATTAGTGAATCAGCATTTGTCGATTGAGTTTCAATATTCATGAATAAAATATTTTAAACATATGATTATTTTTGAGAGTACGGAAATCGATTATACGGAATGAAAAGTTCTTTAGCCAGCAGGTTGTCAGAAAATACGTAATACATAGCAATTTCAATATTTTGATGAAAATTACAAATGACTCCAACAGACTGTATTTTCTGACATCATTAACATAGGAAGAGGTAATTCCTATAATGGAACAGTCAGTCTTATAATTCGTAATATTATCGTCCGGGAAATTCCAGTGTTTTGGATATTGAAGTATTAAAGTGCTTTTTCTGAGTGACTGAATCTATACGTGCTTCAAGGATTTTCTGTTAGTCCGAAAAAACTGTTTGCTTCACCGGCAACGGAAAGATGTACTCGCTCTTGAGAAACAGGTGCTTTAGAAAGACAATAAATATAGTGTGTATTGCCATATGTCTACGTATATGCATACAATATTGCATAAATAGTAAATAGCAATTCATAATAATCTTGTATGTAATAGCGAAATATATTACTTAGGTCAATGTTAAAGACCATTCGTGAAGCCACATTAATCCGGTATATGGTAGAGTGACTGTTGGAGAATAGACCAGTGCAAGCTAAGAGAATTCTTTTACTGCGCTACAGAAAAATAAGCATACACTCTTATATATAGTATACAGGTGGTGTGATGTATTCGTTTTAGCATAGATATTGGGAGATGGAGTTACGTAGTTTGAGATTTAATAAAATGATTTAGACGTGTCATGGCGCAAGGTATAGTTTAGAGTTAACGAGAAAGAGGAACGTTACAATTATAGTTACTATTAAAGTGTATAGAAAAACAGTAGCTGTATATGTAATGGGATAGACTGGTGAAGGTTGCGATTTCTGTTATAGCAAATAATAGAAAATACTTTCTGTTAGTCTATAGAATTTAACGTAGAATTACTATAGGCTGTAGTGGGGTGTAGTGTTTGTTGTACAATACAGCGAGTGTGTAATTTTCATGTGGCAGAAAGTTTTCTAAATGTCACTGTAATACTACATGTTTATTGTACTTAATATTAGAATCTGTTTTATTATTTATCGTTCTGGATTATAGTAAAAATACTATTTTCTCGCTGTTTAATGGTTTTCATTAATTTAGCCCAGAGTGATTGGTAGAGGCCAAAAACCCGTTTGTTTAGAACAAATACAGAACAAATAAAAATTCCCTGGGAACAGTTGAAGATCACAAATAAAATTCCAATGATGTTGAGCAGTAGACATATACTTTCGGTGGGTTGAGCACCGCTGCTGATCCCTGACGAAGCGAATCCAAGGACCCAAGTGAATCCCATAACCACGGACATTTTCACATATAAAATGACGTCATGCCGACCAGACACTGGGTGATTCAGGCGTAAATTGATGGTTTTGAGGTTGCGCCGGATGCAGTATATGGTTCTAATGAACATCACAACGTTAGTCAGTACGATACATATCAAAGGAATTCCGAAAGCGATCAGAGATGCCAGTGGGTCTTGGATCCAGCATCCAAGGTGATGAGATGTATGTGCAGTATCCATTGATCTGTAGCTGTTGTTCAGCGATCGATTGGATGGTTCCCGCATCATTTTGTTTCTGACAATCGCCGCAGGATTCGCCTTTCCGTAACCAATAGTAACCGAAGGAGATATGTGACTAAATTCAATGGCTAGGCAAGCAGCCACAATGAGGAGCGGTGCTCCCCAAGCATAAAGGATATAACGCGGTATGACTTTAGATTTTTGCCTCGGTGTCGGAAGTATATTGACATGGCCGAATGTACGAAACAGATCGTACGACATAACGTTCATCCAGAAGAAAGAAGCAAGGAATAGGTAATGTAATGAGACTGCAACTGTAATACAGGCAGCATCAGACTCTACAGAAGCAGATACCAAAAATATGAAATCGGCCAAAAATAATGCCAATGTTAGGTTCATCATATTTATTCCTGGGATATTTCGAAGTTTAGAAAAGAGACTGTATGTGATTAAAACAGCGAGAAGAGCAACCAGAGACAAAAGTCCAAACACAATTGTTAATATAATCTGTGAGAAAATTAATTCTTCATTGCCTATATCGCAGCCTTTTACAATTGATCTGCGAACTTTCATGGTTGATGGAATACAGATAACTATGGAACTGCCTTCATCAAATTGGTAATCATCAATACCAAGGATATGTTGCCGAAAACTGACAGATTTATTCTCGAATATAGTGTACTCCTTCTTACTCAGAGATATTCGGCCGCATTTTTTATTTCTTATACGAGGTTTGTCACAGACGAATACGAAACCAGAAACGTTAGCTTTGTTAAACCCAATTGTACTTTGGATAAATATTGTCAAATCGAACTCACCCTTCTGGTAAAAACGATCGGTTTTGTTTATGTAAATCAACTCCGATTTCTTCCCTCGACTTTCTAGAGTTACCATAGTGAACTGAGTATCTGTGTAATAACTCTTAATTCCATTCATACACCACATATTCGGCATTATGGTATCCGAGTCATTTTTCAAACCGACAACTGTTACGCGTGTTTCCTTAACATTTATCATGAAACTTTTACTTTGAACAAGAGAGTCCATTTCTTCTATTATTGATGATACACTCTTACCCCTCTCTTTGGTTGTATTCAGTGGCATAAGAATAAATGATATCTCCATGGTAAATTTCTCCTCTTTGTCCGTATCCCTTGTGCTGGTTGATGAATATTCCTCGGAGAAAATGTCGCGATCGATGTACATACTGTAGCGCTTAGTAGGCAATCTTTGAATTATCAAATTGGCTGGGTTGGTTGGTGTTTCGGATTTGTGAACGGTAAAGTTCTGGATCCTATTTGTAGACGTGTTGAGTAATTTACTCAACGACTCAATCATCATCTCTTTAAAGTCAGCTGTCAAGGCGATTAAATAGTCAGAAAATGTGACATTAGCCTTTAAAACAACCATGTTCATGATGTCTTCCTGAAAAAGATTTTCGGGTGATTCCTTTTCCACTTTCGATGGTGCGTTTCCTACGATTTCTTCACAAGAATCATGCACAAACTGGTGACCTGGTTCACAGATAACAGGACGACACACGTTATTCGTTGGGTCATAAATTTCTGTCGATTTACACTCCGGGTAATACTCAAAATAGTCATTGTCACCCCAGTGTGTATCACTAAACAGTATGTGAGATTTGCCGTCAAAACCAAAATTTAATAGTATACTATAAGATAAAGGAAAGCGTATTTGGTAGGAGTTGTCATGGAACTGCGGAGAAGCAAGTAAAACATCGACATTGCTGTTATAAAGATCAGGTTTTCGAGTTATTCCCTCCTCAGCATACTCCTCCTGTATAACACGTCTGATTTTTTTACTTATATAAGCTGATAAAGTCCTAAAGGCCAGTTTCCGTGTCATTTCATAACTTTTAGCTTGATCACTTTTTGCATGGAGAATCTTCGCGAAATCCGTGATTCCGATAGGTTTTCTTTTCTCAGACGATTCTGCCATAGTAAGTAACGCCAGCTTAAGAAAGTCATCTAACTTATCTGAAGGCTTGTATTGCTTATGAACGTATTGTTTCGATCGTGGTTGAGGCCGAAAGCATATGTGAATGGTTGCCAACCAAATACAGGACAAAAGTGTTGCATTTGTAGAGGCTGCATTCACAGACTCTGGGGTAACAGAAGAAATTCTGGGCGAAACTGTATTGAAAATCATTTTTAATAGAATTACTAAGGCAACAAAATGGCGCAAATACTAGAAGTGGACGAGAAATTCGATCAAGTGCGATTGCAAACGACTCATTTAATGTTTCTGCCGGATATAGTTTTTTTTTCCTTATTCTCACTTTCAGTAGTAATGAGGAATTACTTTTGTTGTTAGTGTTGTTATTATGGTTTTATTATCATATATTTACTGCTGTTGTTGCTGCTGCTGTTGTTGTGTTGTTGTTGTGGTGGTGGTAGTGGTGGTGGTTTCGTCGCTGATGAGACAGTAGGGCTGGTTGTGAACTTCAATATCTTTAAAGTCTGTAAGAAGATAAAAGATTACACAATAAACAACCTTGAAATATTGTACGACTAACTTAGCAAAAATAGAAAGAAAATATGTTACGAAATGTATTTCAAACGCTGTTTAGTCAATCTTATCATACTTCAATCACAGAGATCAGTTATTTCAATCATAAAATATATTTCTTGTATATTTGACTATATTTGACATTAACTATATATGACATTATTTGACATTAAAATAATATTTTAGACAAATCTGCAAACTTGTGGTCCTGTTACACAAATGTAAATGAAAGTCGAAATTTTTAGAGGAACGTATTGCAGAGTAGACTATTGTGGTAAAGCAATTAGCATTCAGGATTATATGTGGGACTGTGACTTAATAACTAAAGCATGAGGTCGTGAGTTCGATTACTGGACCAGGTAATACGTGAGCCATAGAGCGAGGTTCTTTCGATTCACGTTACTACAATCTCCTTTTTAATGAAATGGAGTATCAGCGGGACACTGATCACACACACACACAAACGCTTTCACTCTCTCTCTCTCTCTCTCTCTCTCTCACACACACACACACACAGATACACACACGCACACATACACATCGAAACACACACACGTATACAATATATTGATACAAAACACATGAATTATACACGCACGCATACATATGTGAATATGTTGATT
>NC_068997.1:49393547-49395639 GCF_001194135.2 Octopus bimaculoides | reverse complement strand
TGTGTGTGTGTGTGTGTGTGTGTGTGTGTGTGTATGTGTGTGTGTATGTATACCTGAGTGCGTGTATCTTTGTGTCTCTGCTTGTCCCCCACCCCCCTTTGGGCCAAATACCCCGAAACTAGTCTGTAGATGCCAGACCAGCAAGGGGAAGCGGCTGACCTCTCCTGTTCGAACACAGGTTCGTGTGTCACATAGCTAGCCAGAGGCGATGGCCTCTTGGATCTAATCAACGGCAGTATTCGTCCTATTTTTCTGGACTGCCATGTTAGCTTGGCGATATACATATGCTTCAGGACTAAGCGTCTATCGAGTACACAGTAGTGATAAAAAAAATTATATATATATATATACCTGTGTGTGTGTGTGTTTGTGTGTGTGTGTGTGTGTGTGTGTGCGCGTATGCACGTGTATGTAGATGATCTAATGAGATCAGAAATAATTAAATTTGCTATGTTTGTATCTCTACTACTTAGGTTTACCAGTTTACACACGCATAGAGACTTACATACATACACACATACATACATATGTGTGTGCGCAATATTCACCACTCATAATACGTCAATCAACTCAGTACATTGGTAGGACACACTTGGCCAATTTGTTATGCCGTGAGACCAAAGCCACAACTCCGAGTCCGCGAAAGAAACACCCCAACCAAACAGCCAATACCGTGGCCATGTTCTGAGTTAAAATCTCACCGAGGTCAATCTTTTGCCTTTCAACCTTCCGGAATCGACACTTACAGTACCACTCAAATATTGTTGGTGATATAAGCAACTGTACTCCTCTAACACAAATTTCTTTATATTGTTCATATAATAGAAACAAAAATATTTTATTTAAGCATGAAGTCCGGGAAATGTTTGGAGCGAAAATATGTAAGGCAAGGATACCATGTATTTTCCCAAATTAAAATAATGTCTTTGTGTAGACATACAGTAACATTGTGAACATGGAAAAAAGGTTTATTGTAAATAAAAACAGAGATATGTGTTGAAATATGACTCGTAAAACAGTAATTATCATTTGAAATAATATAAAGAAAAAACTCACCTTTTGAAAAATATAAACTTTTATATTCCTTTCAGTTTTGTCTCAATGGTATTTCTAAAAATATGTATCATATTTGCATTGCTTCAAAGATATATATATGTCTAGACAAAGTCCGTGGAGTGCAACTGCTTAGAACGTTAAACGAGACAAGTAAAGCTTCAGTTGACGAAAAAATATTCTTTTTTTAATGTTTAACTAAGTGCAATAAATACGGCAACTTTTTCCATTATTCCAAAACATTATATATATATATATATATATATATATATATATATATATATATATATATATATGTTGTATGAATGTATTAATGTCTATGTATGTATGAATGTATTAATGTCTATGTATGTATGTATGAGTTACCTCTCGATGACAGAAAGTGGTTATTCAGTTGTTGAAGGATTAATACCTCTACTGTTAAGGTGCCGTCAAAGCCAATACTTCAGAGGCCATACTGGTCGTAGTCATTTAGATTTATAAAGTGTGAAGATTCTGTATTAATTCCATTTAATAATTACAAAAACTGTTGAATATTAACGAAGTATCTTGGGAGATTTGATGTTATATTTACTTACTCCACATCAACAAGGAATATAATATTGAATTATATCAAATAGTTAGATACTTAAAGAAACTAAAACTCCCCTCAAAATCATATAAATAAATAATTAAAAATACTTTCTACGCATGCGTTCTTCTCCTACTGATAAAACTTAGCGCTGATAAAACACAATTGAGTGAAAGCTATTGTGTTATTTAAATAAATTAAGTAAATAAAATATATGTAAAAACAGAACAAAAAATAATATCGAAACCAACACCAACAATAACAACAATATGAATCAAACAGTAAAACAAAAGTAAAACACCTGTAAATCAACGTAACCTTGTAGGTATATCCTTCACCGATTACATAGTCCGCAACAGTGTATTCACCGCATGTGATTTTTCTCACCTGTCATAATCACAAGTGGAAAGCTTTTAACCAAAAGAGAAATAACATAACAGTTTGGCAGTAATGATGTGTGTTTGTTCC
>NC_068997.1:49389894-49392716 GCF_001194135.2 Octopus bimaculoides | reverse complement strand
TAACAGTTTGGCAGTAATGATGTGTGTTTGTTCCGATAGGACTTGATTATTTCGTTAGCAATTGGGAAAAAGGAAAGTGGGGCTTGCTCTGTCAATTAGTGATGTAGGTATTTCGAAGTATAATTTCAGCACCCAGTCCCTAAATATAATAGATGCATCCATAAATATATATATGTATGTATATAAAAATTTAACAGAATGAGATAAAAATCCATGGTTGTGAAAGATTTCAGAGCATATATAAATAGAAGGTCTTACAGCTGTTTCCGGGATATTTTATATATTCCTTCATAGGAAACGGTGTGAGATGTGAAGATACAATATCCCTACATATCTCACGTCTATTTTCATTCCGTCACTTCACTCTCTATTTCATATCTTATCAAGAATAACTATTGCTTAACCATCTTCGCACACCGTCTCACACCGTCACCGATATAAAATATCCCGGAAACAGCTGTAAGACCAATTTATAAATGTGCCTAAGTCTTTCACAGCCTTGGATTTTTATCTCATTCTGTTAAATTTTTTTTATATATACACACGCTGATATATGACCTACGTTGAACTCCTCGTTCTCATAATCACCAAACCTGGAGCTTAACTTACTCAGCATTACCTAACACCTTTGGGTCTTCTTGACACCATTACCTCTCATTACCTATATATATATATATATATATATATATATATATGTGTGTGTGTGTGTGTGTGTGTGTGTATGTGTGTGTGTATGTATGTATGTATATACAAGGTGAACAAAATGTCACGCACCAATATATTTGCCGTTATTTTTCTTACATTTTCATCATTATTATTCATTTTGGTCATCATGTAAAATGTACGAGAATAATCATCACTATTTTATTTCTTGTTTTCAATTTTTGAAAAATTGAAACATGTCTTTGACAATTTCGGAGCGTATTGAACATATTTTGTGCGTGATTTTGGCCCACCTGTACATATACATAGATAGATGATAGATATAGACACATACATACATACATACATACATACATACATGCATACACACATACATACATACATACATACATACATACATACATACATACATATATATACAATATATATATATATATATATACATATATATATATATAATTTAAGAAATTGGAGTTAACTAGAAGGAGCACGGTTGGATAGTTATCTTTTTAATCACTACAATTGTTTCCATAAAACCTGGTTCTCCAAAAATACAAGGTATTTGATTATGCAATTGTTTGTTCGCATAGTGAGACCCAGTTGTGTTTCCTCAGGTGATATTCAAGCTTTGCCGCCGTTAGTTTAAAATCTTGGGTAATTTTGAGCGTCGACAAGCTTTATACTACACGCTGCCAAGTTCCTAACGGAATGTACCATAACTATATATATATATATATATATATATATATATACTTGTGGCGAAATTGGATTGCATTCAGGAATACAAATTATATACATAGACCTGAAGAGTGAATAATAGTAAAACTGGAATAATGCTGCTTTGATGAATTCATACATATATATTTCAGCAATAAACTTCTGGTAGGTCGTCCATAAAACAATTTATATGTACATATATTTGTCAGTACGTACACATATGTATGTATATATGCCTATAAATATAATTTTTTAATATTATTATATATACCTACATTCTTAACTTTCTAACACTATTTTGCATTGAAATTATATTTCGTTTACAATGTAATCACACGCAATTTTCATCCGCTTCGCTTTATTTATTTCAAAACCCTTTATATCTTTTACACGCACGCAAAATAAATTACACTACACCTGCTTTTCATTGCTTGAAATTCCTCTTAAGAACTTAATATCTTTTATAGTTAACGACTTGGCGCGATTTGCATATTAAATAACCATTTAGTATGTTTTGTTTTGACAACATAACCATACATTATTAGTCAATCAGTTTTACGCTTTTACATACAAAATTTTCTACACGACTTTACATCTTGTTATTTCTCTCTTTAGAACACGGTATATTTTAAAGGTAGCAACATTGCACAAATTACAATTTTAATACGTGTTTTTTTTTTTTTTTTTTTTTTTTTACCAGGTTCCGTTTGGATATCTAAACTCATGCATATTTTATTCAACAGGATTTTATGGCCCACATCAACTTTCACCATACAAGTGAATACATTTTTTAGTGCAATTGTTGTTGTTGTAGATGTTTTTCTTCTACTTCTTTCTCTTCTTCTGATTATTATAATTATTAGTGCTGTTGTTATTATTATTGTTATTATTATTATTATTATTATTATTATTATTATTATTATTGTTGTTGTTGTTGTTGTTGTTGTTGCTGTTGTGATTATTATCATTGTTATTATTATCATTCTTTTATTGTTGTTGCTATTATAATTATTATTGTTATTGTTATTCTTATTGTTTTTTATTATTATTATTATTGTTGTTGTTGTTGTTATTATTATTGCTATTGTTGTTATTATTTTTTTTTTTTCGTGGTATTATTATTGTTATTACTATTATTATTATTGTTGTTGCTATTATTATATTATTGTTATTACTATTATTATTTTTCTTGTTATTATTGTTAATAATAAAAAAAGAACTTTGTTTATCTTAATTTTGAGTAATAAAACAAGTATAGAAAAAACCGCATTATTTATGGGATGACCCAATACATACAAGGATTCTGCATTCATAAATACATGCATGCATGCATACATACACAGACATGCATACATACACACGTGCGTACGTTCATAAGGAGATACATACAAACACGCATACGTGTGTGTGCGCGTATATGTGTGTGTACATGTATGTATGTG
>NC_068997.1:49384148-49385086 GCF_001194135.2 Octopus bimaculoides | reverse complement strand
TATATATATGTATGTATATATATATATATGTGTGTGTGTGTGTGTGTGTGTGTGTGTGTGTGCGCGTGTGTCTGTGCATATATATGTACGCATACACACACACACACACACTCTGCCTCTCCCTCACTATACGTATACGTAGTACTCTGGTGCGATTTTTCTCTGCTACTGTTCCCAGACCTGATATTTAATCAACAACTTAGCACTGATAGAATTACATCAACGTTATGAAGAATCTGCCCATTAATCAGTTTTCTAATGTGATTAATGATCTTTTTTCTGTCTCATTCACATTCACTCACATCAAAAACGACTTCAACATTCCGGTAGTGAAAGTGTCAAAATGATGTCTGTATGTGTGACCACAACGTCGAGTGCTAAAAATGCTCCACTAATTATTAAACCGCTCCTGGCACTTTTAGCAAAACAAGGACAGACTATATTTACATCTGAAGTTATTTCTCGATGATTGAAATATGAAGCGGAAATCAATCGATATAATCGATATTAACGTCTCTCACGAAATTAAATCGATTTACTGAATATCCTTCAGAAACCGGTCTAAAAGCCAATATTAAAACAAAAAACCCAACACTTACCAGGGAGGATAGTGTTTCTTCCGTGTGCCATCTTATAAAAAAACAATAGCAGATAAACGTAATTGGGCGCTAATCTCTGCTTTCAAGGAGTCATTTTTTCTATATGTAATTAATAATTTTTAATTAAAGAAAATGATTTTGCATGTTAAATATACGCTTGCTTGTTTGCTTCATGCTCTTGCTTGATGAGGCTGGGGACATATCAGGTTAAGGGGTCACAGAGACGTCGTCATGCGTAGAGCCGAACAATTTCACTAGTGGTCTTCATCGCTGGTGGTCCCGTGTCAACCCCTCTGCATCTTCCAAAGAGACGTTGGATATGTGTATATATATATATAT
>NC_068997.1:49382833-49383920 GCF_001194135.2 Octopus bimaculoides | reverse complement strand
CACACACACATACATATTATGCACATACATTCCTATATATTAGCTTAGATAAGATTTTATATATGGTAGTGTTCCTAAATCTAATATTTGAAAGACTTCATGTTCTAAACACGATACGTTTAATTTTTATCGATTCGTTTGAAAAGAACTTATTTTCAAAATAATTCTTTTATTAGATAATATTTATTTCCACTTAACAGCGGATATTTTGTCGGAACACAATTCACATTTAAGTGGGGATAAATATTACCTTTTTTCCGCTATAATTATTTTATATTTGAGATAAATATATTCAACGATGCAAGCAAGGATCGCTTCAGAGTTTTTCGATGGTTTTGTTGTTGCCAAAGCTATTTAGCAGTGGCAACCGCGTCAAACCGTCGGTGTATGCTGGTCTGTTCCCGGATATTCTGACCATTCAAGTGAATGTCTGTTAATACGATAACAGTGGTTTCATGCATATATATTCGCAATTACTCAACCGTGATTTGAACGTTAATACGAACGTTTCGTACATTTCTTTATAAAATTAAACGATATATGTAACTCGTATCCGGTTACCCCATTGCACAAATACATGCGCAGACACACACAGAAATAACCAAACTTATGCAGACACATACAACAATACACATATTGAAAGAAACGAAAATTATATAAGACGAGAGGTGGGTACAAATATGAGCGTGTGCGTATATGCATGTGCTAGTGTGTTTGTGTTCAAGTACAGGATCAGATGTACACGTGTCGCTATAAAAATGCTACTGCTAAGAGCACTAAGTGCGTGTACTACTTTTGGAAAGAAATATTTTCTGGCAAATATTCACATACATACACAGAACCACACCCATTTTTGTGTTTCAATCGCTCGGTGAGAGACACAATTACATAAGGATATATATATATATATATAGGCGCAGGAATGGCTGTGTGGTAAGTAGCTCGGTTACTATCCACATGCTTCGGAGTTCAGTCACACTGCGTGGCACCTAGGGCAACTGTCTTCTACTAAACACTCGGGCCGACCAAAGCCTTGTGAGTAGATTTGGTTGACGGAAATTGAAAGAAGCTTGTCATATATATATAT
>NC_068997.1:49379331-49382312 GCF_001194135.2 Octopus bimaculoides | reverse complement strand
ATATATATATATATATATATATATATATATATATAATATAGGCGCAGGTGTGGCTGTATATATGTAAATGCAAACATTGATATAAATATAGTTACAAATATATAAACACATGCTAATTTACTCGATTGATGGTGCTGATATTGAAAAGAAGAAACTTGCAGCTCGGATTGAATCCATTTCTTTTATCATTGGCAACACATCTAGAAATGAAACTAAATCATACAAACATATACACAAAAAGACCATATACACAAAAAATTCGAGCTATTGAGTACATCAGCACCTTTTACTATTTTCAATCTGATGCAACCTTTCATTTAATATAAGTTGATATGTGTAACGGGATGCAGTTTAATGTGCAGCTAGTGATACTGCTGCATTCTGTAAAAAGATCTATCTAGGTCGTCCCATAGGACGCCCCTAAAATGATCTAGCATATCTGTTTTAGTTTTGCATCTTAGTTTGTGCATAGTGGCAATTAGCCATATGTTTTTAATTAATTTATCGCTATTATTACTACAAGACATAAACTGGGAGTGAAATGGTGCTGTTTCTTTAGCTCTAGTTACTGTGAGAAAAACTCGTAATTATGCCACGCCTCCAACTCGTAAATCACTATGGATTAGAGAAATAGTATTTGGAGCTGTAATCCAGTTTGATGAGCGTATTATAGAATATGCGAAAATTTATGAATCTCTATACCTCTCTCTCTCTCTCTTTCTTTCTTTCACTCTCTCTATATATGTACACACACACAGAAGTATATATATGTATGTATATACACACACATATATATACATATATACATATATATGTATTTATTTATATACATAGACACACATACATACACACGTACACGCACCCACACACACACACACACACATATAGATAGATAGATAGCTAGATAGATAGATAGATAGATAGCTAGATAGATAGATAGATTGATAGAAAGATAGATAGATCAGGTCGGTGGTACATATAGTGTTAAACAGTTTCGGTATGCAAATTAGGGACTCCTTCACAGAATAACCGCTGCATTTGTTGTGTATATATGCAGTTTGGCTGCTTGTTTGTCTGGGGACTGACAAAATTATGTAGACACCTCTGATGAGAACCCAATAAGATTCGAAAATTCATTAAGGTTGTTCGTCGTTCTTTTTCTCGGTCTGCGGAGAAATGGATAAAATTTGGCCTGTTTATAATAATACCATATATATATATATATATATATATATATATATACCATTGTTTAAAATGTTTAGTAGTATATATATATATGTCTATGTATTTAGGTATGTGTACGTACGTACATATATGTATTTGCATGCACACACCCATATACAAATATACATTTTTTTTAAAGTATGCGATATTATGTGTCGCTTGCAATGTTTGATGTATTCATAGATAATCAGGAACCGTACAGAACCATCAAACCTAGTAACAAGTGTATTTTTGTTTCATTGCGTATTTTTCAGCATTATCAAACTTTGTAGGTTACCGATGATTCGTTTTCCTACTGGCAAAGACATGTAGAGACTCTTATGTCCACTCTACAAAGCTTGAGATTATAGGCTTCTTTGTTAAGGGCTTACTTAACGTTAAATAGCATGCCCCAAACGAGTTATTAGAGAAAAAAATTATTGACAGACGTGGTTGTGTGCTAAGAAGCTTCCTTCCCAACCATATGGTTCCAGGTTCAATCCTACCGTGTCGCAGATTGGGCAAGTTCTTTTTTTCTACTATAGCCTCAGACCGGCACAACTTGTGAGTGGATTTGATAGACGGACACTGAAAGAAAAGGGAAGGAGAGTGGAGGGGGAGTGGAGAAGAGTGGAAGTAGAGCAGAGGATAGGTAGATGGATGACGCGATAAAGTGGAAGAGTCACGGACAAATTGTAATGATTTCCAATCAAGGTGCAGAAATGGCGTAATCTGAATGAACAGGAACAATAATCTGAAGGTAGAAGAATTCCGCGAATTAGGTATATAGTGAATCCAAGCAAAGAAGAACAATGGGTGTATGTGAGTATCTGTGTATCGGTGTTTGTCCCCCAACACTGCTTCATAAGTGATGTTGGTATGTTTAAGTGACCGATACAATAAGCATAGGGTTCATTTGGTTTTTTTTAAAAAAAATACTAGGGTGGAATCGTTCGATTAAAATTCTTCAAGGACCCAATATGGCCGGAATCTAATAACTGAAACAAGCAAAATAAAGAAAAAGAGAATGACCCTCCTTAGATACAACAGAGTCTGTTTCAACACGATTTCACATGTTGCAAACCACACAAAAAAAGAAACAAAAAAAAACAGGGAAAATACCAATAACATTAATCGTATTTACAATATTATACATTTCCAAGGATACATTTCCAAAGGTACACATGTATGAATTCTTAATAGACGGGCAAAATGTGTTTTTAGTCACGCAGTCTGCCTAAATGGACCCTTGGGGAGATGGCACAAACATACAGACGGAATTTGTTGATAGTTTCGAGAATATATTACAATTTAGGTTTTACTAATGCCAGAAACAGATTGTTCGCTGAAGTGTATAAATAAAATATTTCTATCTAAAAATGTTCGGTGTCCGTATGAAGGAATACAGACGGTGTTTATGTGTGTATGTGAAATAGGTCTGTCTTCTTTCTATCCCTTGGTCTTACTCTGTCTCGCGCTGTTTTCCTCTCTTTTCCTATATATACGAAGAGAGAGAGAGAGAGAGAGAGAGAGAGAGAGAGAGATTCATGGGTGAGTGGACGAACGAAATAGAGTAGCACTCAACGCATTTGGTTGCAGTTACATGCATCTAATACCTGTTTCACTCGGTTCCACATGACTTATGCTTACGTGAGTACGTAGGATGTAATCATCTCATCAGATGTTCGAAGGCAGACTGTGCGTGAATCAAAATATAAATAAATATGTATGCATGTATGTATGCATGCATGCATACATACCAGCATACATGTATGTGT
>NC_068997.1:49375869-49379302 GCF_001194135.2 Octopus bimaculoides | reverse complement strand
TATATATATATATATATATATATATGCATATATGGGCACAAGTTGTCACGAAACGTGTACAACAAAAAGTACGAAGTACAAGGACATGGACATGAACTATTTTTTCGAACAACGAAAGACACAAATGGAAAAGAAGTCAAACAACACGCACAAAAAAATGAGCCTTATGTCATCAACTATGGAACCACCTACCCACTCACAATATATTGCGTTTGATGGTTTACAAGATGCAGGAAATTAAGAATTTGGTCAAATAATTTTCCCATTATTAGACTGCTGCGTGATCCGCTGATGTCGACTTTGCCTTTTTGTACTTTTGGGCGTTGATGAAATAAGTACCAGTTGCGTACTGGGGTCAATGTAATCGACGAGGCCCCTCCATTAAAATTCCAGGCCTTAAGGTAGAAAAGAATATTAGTAAAATAATAGGGAAAACAGATTATTAAACTGGTGTTTCGAACGTAGATTAACATGGCATGTGTGTATGCGTGTGTGTCGTTCTGTCAGTGTTTGTCCTCCACCACCACTTGAAAACCGGCGTTTTTTTGTTTACGTCCCTTGTAGCGTTTCGGTAAAAGAGTTCGAAAGAATAAGTACCAGGCTTAAAAACAATAAGTGCTGGGGTCGATTCATTCGACTAAAAGTTCAAGGTGGTGCCCCAGCATGGCCGCTGCGTATTGACTGAAACAGGTTTAATCTCTCTTTAAAGCAGGATGTCTCTATCATAAAACAAAAGACGGTCTCAGGCAAGTTCGTATCAAGAGAGTTTTAAGGGTTTCGCTAAATAAGCGACCACTTTTTACCAAATATTTGCTTTAATGTTTCAGTGTTTGCTAAACGCTTTGCCAAATCTTTGATTGTTTGACAAAATACTTGTCTTATTCTTTAATTTTTTTTTCCGTTGAATATTTGCTTAATTCTTTGATTGCCCTTGTAAAATGCCTTGGTCGACTCGTTTGATCGTTTCTGACGAAAGTCTAAATGTTTGGCTCATTTCATAATTTGTAGTCTAAATGTCACTTGCGACTATTTATTTTTTTTAATTGTTTATACAAAAGCTTCATTGATTCATTACAAAACTGTTTCACTGATTGACTTTTCTTTTTATAATTGTTTCTCAAAGTGTTTGATCCGTTGTTTGACTGATTTGCTATTTGATTTATTTGTTATTTAAACGAATAGAACAGAAAAGATCAATAGAGGATCGATTATTAGATTTTAACGGAACGGTTATTAGAATCTCTAAAAATATATTGGCGTCAATGGACTGTTAATAACGACTGTGTATGTATGTGTGAATGCGTGCATGTTTGTTCATGTAGGTGTATGCATATATATGCATATATCTGAATATATATAAATGAATATATGATATATGTATATATATGTATGTATATATATGTGTATGTGTGTGCCTGTATGTATTCATACACTCACACACGTATACGTTTATGCATCCTCACGTATATCGATCTACATCGTTCATATATATATATATATATGTATGTATGTATGTATACATACTCTTTTATTTGTTTCTGTCGTTTGATTGCGGCCATGTTGGAGCACCGCCTTTGAGTGGAAGAAATCGACCGCAGGACTTGTACTTTGTAAGCCTAGTATTTATTGTATAAGGCTCTTTTGTCGAATCGCTATGTTACAAGGGCGTAAACACACCCACGTCGGTTGTAAAGCGATGGTGGGGTGATAAACACAGACATATATATATATATATGTATGTATATATATATATATATATATATATACTCATATATATATACTCATAAATATATATATATATATATATATATGTCTATATACACACATATACACACACACACACATATATATATATATATATATACATGCATGCATGCATACATACATACATACATACACAGAGATAGATAACAACTTAATTATGGCGGTAGCACATTTGTTGATAAATTGTGAATGATTTCAAATGCGTAAAATATATAAATACATTATCACCCTTCAGTCTAAACATACACCATTGTAAAAGTACAAAGCTCTCTTTACACGATATCATAGCTAGAATCGATTAGTTAATGCCGTCGTATCAAAATGTCCACTCCTATCTTTATCCTACAAAGTGGCAGCAGTTTAGAACTAGTTATAAATATACTACGCGTAACAGGAACTGAATTTACTCTTTGGAAGCAGTACATTCGTATGAAGTGTGAATGAAAATGTATTGAACAAAGTACAGAAGCAGTATTCCTGTGAAACTAAATACTTTTTTCAAGATTTCGTTCTGTAAAAAGAGTCTAGTACTATACAGCAATCAACAAGGTGGAAAGAGTCAACATGAAACGCATGTAATTATTCAAGATGTATCTAAGCATATGCTGTTTCCGTAAGTAATTTACATAATTTGCCAGCGAATGTACTGCTATGCAACTTAGCAGAATCGGCCCTTACAATTAGCTCTGAACTGCTTCCAAATTTTGTAGGATGAAAATGAACAGACACCATGCATACATACGCACATTCGGAAAGGTGGAAACGCACACATGCATATATATATGTATGTGTGTTTGTGTTTGAGTGTGTGTGTGTGTGCGTGCGTGTGTGTGTGTGTACATTAAATATATATATATATATATATATATATATATATATAAATAAATATATAGTTTTACTCTGTAATGCTCAATTTAATTTTAATTTTTTATAAATTGATTTTAATTGAGTTTTTACCTGTAATTTTGGATTTTGTCCCTAATATTATATATATATATATATATATATATATATATACAGAGAGAGTGAGAGAGAGAGAGAGTGAGAGAGATTGAGAGTGAGAGAGAGAGCGCCCCTTCGGTTACGAATGACCCTGGAATTGGACCTACAAACTTACCTTCTAAGGCCTAAGTCCGGGCAAGTTTTTGTGAGGTAAACACCGATACAATCGATCGGCAGATTCAATACGAATAATAATGATGGCAGTTATGTTGTTGTTGTTGTTGATGATGATGATGACGATGATGGTGGTGGTGGTGGTGGTGGTAGTGGTAACGGGAGGATGACGATGATGACGATAATGATAAGGAATATAAAGAGGATGATGATGACGATAACGAAGATGATGCTGAGGTTGATTACAATAATGACGATGATGGGGATGATGGGGATGAGGACGACCGATGATGATTGCACTATAAAGCAGAGTGCACCGAAACCGTTCATGCGTGAATTATTGCATTTAAAGACTGCGCATCTTTGAAGCAATGATAATGAGGATGTCTGTGTCATGTGACGGGAGTGAGGGGTGTGTGGGGAGAGGTGTGAGGAAATGGCGGAAGTATAAAGTGTATAAAGGGTATGATTAGTGCGTGCACGCATGCGTGAATGCGTGTGCATTTGTGTGTGTGTGTGTTGCGAGAAAATGATGAAAGATTATGGGTGAAGA
>NC_068997.1:49373393-49375717 GCF_001194135.2 Octopus bimaculoides | reverse complement strand
AGAAAGCGAGAAAGTGAGAGAGAGGTTAGCAAGATGGCGATTGAGAAGGATGGAATATACCACGGCAAACGATTATATATGTGTGTGTGTGTGTGTGTGTGTTGTGTGTGTGTGTGCGTATGAGTGTGTGTATGTGTGTGTTGTGTGTGTGTGTGCGTATGAGTGTGTGTGTGTGCGTATGAGTGTGTGTGTGTGTGTGTTTCTGTGAGTGCATGTTTGTGTGTGTGTTTGTGTGTTTGTGTGTTTGTGTTTGTGTATGTGCTTGTGTGTGTGTTTGTGTGTTTGTGTGTGTGTGTTTGTGCGTGTATGTGCTTTTGTGTGTGGTTGTGTATCTGTGTGAGAGACTGAGAGAGAGGGGGGAAAGAGAGAGGTTAGCATGATGGTGACTGAGAAGGATGGAATATAAACGATAAAGATATGTGTGAGTGTGTGTGTGAGAGAGAGAGAGAGAGAAATAGATAGATAGATAGATAGATAGATAGATAGAGAGAGAGAGAGAGAGAGAGAGAGAGAGAGAGAGAGAGAGAGAGAGAGAGAGAGAGAGAGAGAGAGAGAGAGAGAGAGAGAGAGAGAGAGAGAGAGAGAGAGAGAGAGAGAGAGAGAGAGAGAGAAAATACGAGCCAGAGTTTATACAACTTCATAATGTGTAAGTATTAGATTATATCTGTTTGGGACGTTGTTTCATTTATGCAACGTAGGGAAACGTTGTCCTCTGCTGGTATTTATTATTATTATTATTATTATTATTATTATTATTATTATTATTATTATTAACATTTTCTTCTAAACCTCCTCCTACGCCTATTTATTTGTTTCTCCCTCCCCACCTCATTCTCCCTCTCGACAACACGATGTCGTTGTCCGAAATAACAAAAACACACGGCATCAGCGACAGGGTCTCGATGGTTCGCGTATGTTCATCGGTACTCGGGACATTTAACTCCCAATAGTTCAATCCATGTAGCTGTAAATATGTACCACATGTTATAATAGCTCCACCTGACGCCGTACATAAAACAGCTGTCATGTAGAATTAATCACTGATACATTGGTCGGATATGCAATACATGAATTCACCTCTTTACGACAGAAAAAAGCTGTACACGATAAATCAGAAGCAATTGTCATCTTGGTAATACAATGGAAAGCCATTAATACTACTGGAATTTGTGAAACTACGAAGGATTAGCGTGGAATAGCCTGGAACGATCCATTTTGATACTTTTATTTGTGTTCTTCCCTCTCATTCTCACACTCGCTTTTATATTACCGTAGTCCTCCCGCTCCTTCACTTCTTTCCCATTAAATCATTTTTTCTCTTTTATTTCTCCGTGTCCGCTTGCGACTGTCTCATTTCCATTGTATTTTGCATTGCTCACTATGTATATCTGGCTTGGCATGTGTGTGTGTGTGTGTATGTGTGTGTATGCAAGGAGACAGACACGCGGGAGCACGTGACTGAAAAAGAGTAGAAATTTAAGCCAAAAACAGTCGAAAAATTCTACATTAAATACAACAATGAAAGGAATAGAAAAAACTATGACGTTTGAAAAGGAGAGAAAACAAAGGGCGCTGAGAGAAAGAGAGAAAGAGAGAAAGAGAATATAGACGATATCAACATTATGGCGTTTGTTTCACGGTAGTATGGTGTGAAGTGAAAATTTTGGGTGAGATAGAAAGGCAAAGAGTGGAGACCTACTCTGGGTTGCAGGAAGGTTAGTTAGGAGAGAAGGATAAAAGAAAGAGCGAGAGAGAAAAGGCAAATAAGTATACTATATTATAGACCCATTATAGCTGATCTCATCAAGTGGTTTCATTCGTCATATTGGGTAATCAGGCTATTACGTAATAACTGCGCTCCTCAGAGATTACTCACCGATGTGGGGAAACAATGACGGCTCTTCACAGCCATTGAAGTTAAGCAAAGAGATTCATTAAAAGCTAAGCTTTTGTGCAAGAAAAAAAAAAGCGTGAGTCGTGATTTCCAGCAAAAGTGGAGCGGGATTGGTTTGTATGTAGGGGAAGTAGATGATGATGATGATGATGATGATGATGATGATGATGATGATGATGATGATGTTGATGATGATGATAATAATCGTAGAACATGAACTTAGTGTAGTACTAGAAAGCAAGAAATATAAAATTTTGTGGAACGTTAACATTCAGATTGACAGTGTAATAGAATCTAGAAGGCCTGATTTAGTAGCAGTAGATAAAGAGAATAGTAAGTGTCAGATAATTGACTTTATAGTCGCAAATGATGAAAAAAATCAATAAGAGAGGTATAGAAAAAATACCAAAGTACCAGGACTTAACCATTG
>NC_068997.1:49369011-49372951 GCF_001194135.2 Octopus bimaculoides | reverse complement strand
CATCTAAGGCTACCTGTAGCCCAATGTTAGGAATTTTTCTTTTCTAACAGTCTAATCTGCTCTGTGTATGTAAATAATAATAATATAACAATAGAAAATCTGATAAAGCACAGTACAAATCAAATTGAATTTCAGACATGCAAACTGGATGGAAATATAAAGAATTGCATGACAAACACCCTACTAGGGCCAGTGATCCTGTTGTTGATATAAATATGACCTATCAATGGTTCGTTACACCAGAAGTAAACGGCTTCATTACAGCTGTTCAGGATCAGTCGGTGCCCCGCAGAAATTACCACTCAAACATTCTTAAAAATAGTACAGACCATCCCATCTCTAGTGGTTCCATGTTAGCCTCAAATGAATATATTAATTGGCTTGATGGACTTAACCAGCATTTGCATGGGATCATATGCTGTAAGTCTGCACTCCCATATAAAAAGAATTGGTGGCGACATAAATATTCCAAAGTAGAAAAGGATTTCATCATTGTATAGGACTAAGGACCCTGGATCAGATCCCTGCTCACCGCAAGTCCGAGCTCCGTGAATCAGAGTAGTCTTAACAGCACATCTCTCTCGCCCTCCTCTGGGGCCACGCCTTTTCCATTTCGAATGCTGAGGTCAGGAGAAATGTTTCTTTATAAGGGTATTCAAACGGATCGATTTATTCAGGCTAATAGACCAGATATTGTGGTTGAAAGAAACGATGACAAAATATAGATATAGATAGAAGGGTCTCGAAACAGAGGTCACACAAATATGGCTTTTAAGAAAAGCAATTGTACCTGTGATCATCGGACCTTTGAGGACGATACAAAATGGTGCTATTAAACACTGTGGCTACATTCCTTGGAAACCTAGAATGTTCAGAATTACATATATTTCTATTCGTGGGTTCTGTTCACGTGCTAAGAAAATCATTGTCAGCCTGAAAATATCTGATTCTCATAAAATTGAAATATTTACAAATTTAACATCTTAGTTCTCAAAATCAGGTCCTCCTCTCCAACAATATATCATTGATAATTATAATTAACGCCCGTACTAAAACGTCCAACTTGCTATTACTTGAGGTTTTTTTTTGGGGGGGGGGACTTCGAAAAGCTCGTATAAAACAGAGCAACAATTATGTTAATAATAACAATAACAACAATAATAATAATAATATTAATAGTAGTAGTAGTAGTAGTAGTAGTAGTAGTAGTAGTAGTAGTAATAGTAATGATAATGATGATGATAATGATGGTAATAATAACGATAATAATAATAATAATAATAATAATGTATTCAAAGTTTGGTCCAAGGCCATAAAGTTTTAATGGAGGGGTCGTCGATTACATCGACCCCAGTGTTCAATTAGTACTTATTTTATCGACCCCGAAAGATGAAAAGGAAGGCCGACCTCGGCAGCATAAAAATAACAACAGCAATAAATAACAATAAACAACAAACAACAACAAGCACCAGCATAAACAACAACAATAACAATGTTATCACATTGAATGTGATAATGTATGATAATGGATTCAAAGTTTTGATATAACAACGGTTTGTGTGGTAGAGTAAAAAAAAGAAGAGAAAAAACGTAAAAAAATTGTTGAAGTGGGAGTAAGGTAAGAAGGGAAGGAAACGCAGGCGGGGAAGGGTTTGGGGCTGAGGAAGATGAAGAACGAAGCCATAGTCGTAAAAATTTATTCTAGTGATTTATCGTTCGAAGAATTTCTGCGATGGTAATGATGATGATGATGAGGAGGAGGAGGAGTGGGGAGGAGAAGGAGGAAGAGCAGGGGGGGGGGCAGAAGGATAAGGAGGCTAAGGGGACAGGAGGAATAGAGAGGCTAAGGAGAGCAGTACGGATGGGGAACATGATGGAGATGTGGAGGGTGATAGGGAGTAGGACGAAAGGGTCGCCGACGATGCTGCTCATGAAGATGGAAATGGTGGTGGTGGTGGTGGTGCTGGTGATGCTGGTGGTAATGATGGTGATGATGATGATGATGATGGTGATGAAGATGATGATGACCAGGAGGAGGAGGTGGTGGTGGGCGATGATGATGATGATGTTCCGGATGGGATGGTGGCGGCCGAGGAAAGGAACCCAATTGAACGCTTTCCAAATAAACAAACCAATAAACTTTCCAAACGTCGACGGTTTAACGTTTTTGTTATTGTTTTTGTTGATGTTGATGTTATTGTTTTTGGCGTTGTTGTTGTTGTAGTTGTTGTTGTTGTTGTTGTTGTTGCTGATCTTGTTGTCAATAAGGTTCAATGGAGTTGAAACTGTGTTGATGGTAATCTGTTAACGCTGCCACTGTTGTCTGCGATGATGATGGAAGCTGTGAAAGAAGGGGAGTGGTAGCAGTGATCTTGATTGCAGTGGTGGGGGTGGTGGTCATGAAAGTGTTAGTTGGTAGTGGTGGCTGCGGCGGCGGCGGTGTCGCTGATGGTGGTGGCGTCAAGGTGCCGGCGGTGATGGTGGTGATGGTGGTGAGAATGGTAGCAATGGTAGTGGTGGCAGTGGTGGTGGTCATGAAAGTGTTAGTTCGTGGTGGTGGTAGTAGTGGTGGTGGTGAAGGCGGTAGCATTGGTCGTGCTGGGCGTGGTTGTAAAGTGGGTATTGGTAGTGGTGGTAGTGGTGGTGTTGGAGAGATTAGTGAGAGTTTGTAGTGGTGCTCATAGTTATAGTGCTGATGGTAGCAGAGGTGGTGGCGGCGTTCATGATGGCAGTCATGGTGCGGGTGTTAGTAGCGGCAATGATAGTGCTGGTTCTGTTGGTAGTGGTGGTGGTGGTGATGGTGGTGGTGGTGGCGGCGGTAATAGTGGTGGCTGTGGTGGTGGCGGTGGTAGTATTGATAGTGGCGGCTGTGGTGGTATTCCAGGTGATGGTGGTGTTTGTGGTGGTGGTGTTTGTGGTGGTGGTAGTGATAATGGCGGCTGTGGTGGTGTTGATAGTGGTGGTGGTGGTGGTTGTGGTGGTGATGATGATGCTGCTGCTGTTGCTGCTGTTAAAGGTGACTTGTATTGTGAAGTCATAATATTAAGGGTCATAAATTTTAAGGGATATAAAATCGATGCCAGCCTATCAATACATATACACACGCACACACACACACACACACACACACACACACACACAGACGCACGCACGCGCACACACGTTCAAACACATTCATATATATACACACATACACACACACCTAAATACATACAGGCATGCATACAAGTATACACATTATATACATGCATGCATAAACGTACATACAGACACATACATGCATACAAACACACGTAGAAACATATACACATATACACTTATATAGACACACATACACATACATAGATATACACATATACATACACACAAATATTCTGTAATTAATTTTGCGTTTACTGGACCGCGGCCATTCTGGGGCACCGCCTTCATGCGTTTAATCGATCATACTGAATGCAGCATTATGTTTATTTCGTATTTGTCTTATCGATTACATTTGTCGATTTGCTAGGTTACCGGACATAAATAGATACAGCATAAACCCAAACACGTTTTTTTTATATGTTTTTACGCGAGTAGATGTGTGACTGCATGCATTTTACGTGTGCGCGTTTGTGTGTGTATGTGTGTGTGTGTGTGTGTGTGCGCACGCGGAGGCGCGTGGGTGAGTGGTTGGGGTGTTGAGATTCATGATCGTAAGATTGCGTTTTCGATTCCCGGACTGGGTGATGCGTTGTGTTCATTTCACGTTGCTCCAGTTCAATCGGCTGACAAAAGTGAGTAACTCCGTTTGTTTTTACTGTCTTGTTCTCAATGTCCTCTTCTTGTTACCACTTTCACCCTCCGCAAAAAATCCCAAATTTTATTTCATTTGCTTTGCGGGAAGGACTGTTTCAACGAAGTCGCGTATTGTTCTTACCTTCGAAACGCGGAGTATGGATAT
>NC_068997.1:49365999-49368014 GCF_001194135.2 Octopus bimaculoides | reverse complement strand
CACACACGCATGTATATATATGCATGTTTGTATGTTGTGCACAGATGTATACGTACGTACGAACGTACCTACCTACCTACGTACCTACCTACCCACGTACCTACCTACCTACGTACCTACCTACCTACGTACCTAGACTGCCTGTCTACAAACATACATACATACACATACACACAGACACACATAATATATATATGAATGACGGTCTTCATACATATACACATAAAATTTGTTTAATTTATTCTCAGGTGTAAAACTATAAAACTTTATAACCCTAAATACGAGATGTGAAGAATTAGAAGTATGTTAATTTATGTGCGATAGAAGAAGTCTTTACAAAACTGTGATCGTCGTTTCTTTCATTCAATTAGTTTTTCGGTCAGTCAAAAAGATCTTGACTATTTCCATTTATACGAGTAGAAATGTGGGTTTATGTAACCACATTGTAATCCACTAATAATAAATACATACAATGTCATTTTGATGAGTTCGTCTCTGTACACATATTATGTTAAACTTCAGAATTCAGTTCTTAGAGGGAACTTATTGGCGAGCTTTGTAGTGTTTATCACCTTCAACCAATCTTTGGTAGAAAGGATAGGAAAAATAGATAATGCAAAAAAGGGTGGGGGGGTTAATTAAAGCTAATTTATGAAATCGGGTTCATGGTATTAAATATATGGGTGGAAATTTTCCGGGATATGAAGCCAGTATATCAGTGATGACTTCCTATTGTGTTGTTGGCACTCCGTCGCTTACGACGTTGAGGGTTCCAGTTGATCAACGGAACAGCCTGCTCGTGAAATTAACGTGTAAGTGGCTGAGAACTCCACAGACACGTGTACCCTTAATGTAGTTCTCGGGGATATTCAGCGTGACACAGATTGTGACAAGGCTGACCCTTTGAATTACAGGCACAACAGAAACAGGAAGTAAGAGTGAGAGAAAGTTGTGGTGAAAGAGTACAGCAGGGTTCGCCACCATCCCCTGCCGGAGCCTCGTGGAGCTTTTAGGTGTTTTCGCTCAATAAACACTCACAACGTCCGGTCTGGGAATCGAAACCGCGATCCTATGACCGCGAGTCCGCTGCCCTAACCACTGAGCCATTGCGCCTCCACTGACTTCCTATATATTATTGGGTATCCACAAGCTAACGGGGCTGCCTCTATGAGATCGACGATCCTGTTAGATATAACAGCTAATCATCTTACAAATGCAGTTTAGATAATCCGGTGGATTATATTATGCTCACGTGCATGTACTTATTTATATGCACATATCCTTTATAATTTACTTACTTGAATCATTTGACTGCGGCCAGGCTGAGACACCGCCTCGAAGGGTTTTAGTTGAACCAATCGACCCCAGAAATTAATTGCTTTTATTGCTAGTTTTTATTTTATCGATATATTTTGCCGATCCGCTAGCTAACGGAGAACATCATCACCGTTTGCCAAACGGTTTTTCGCATATTTTAACCTTTCCATTTACGGATTGTATTTGTAATATACGAGTTAGCTGGTTGATTTCTTTCTCTGAAAATTCTAGCTTTTCCTTTAGGCTTTTACTAACAGAACAATCTACACCAATTATTGCTAGTATAAATGTTAATTATAATCTGAATACAGAAGCTGGAGGTTTCAATGTAGTTATCTGTCGTTATCTGCTTTCTTTATAATTTCTGAAGAGATATTCACATCAGGAGGACAGCTGACCAATCTGACGTTGCTCACTTTTTCTTGTCTGTCCCAAACAACAATATCCGGTCTGTTACGCTTACACTTGACAGATGTTTTGATGGGAATGTGCCACCAATATGGCTTGTGTTAATGTTAATGTAAGTATTCAATAACAAGAGTGATTGATCTATATAAACTGCAGCACAAGCAGTTTTGTGTGTACGAGTGTATGAGTGTATGCATGTGTGTGTAAGCATGTAAGTCCGTATGCAATTATGTATACCTATATTCCACTATGTATGTATGTATGTATGCATGTATGTATGTATGTATGTA
>NC_068997.1:49362822-49365989 GCF_001194135.2 Octopus bimaculoides | reverse complement strand
GCAGCACAAGCAGTTTTGTGTGTACGAGTGTATGAGTGTATGCATGTGTGCAAGCATGTAAGTCCGTATGCAATTATGTATACCTGTATTCCACTATGTATGTATGTATGTATGCATGTATGTATGTATGTATGTATGTATGTATGTAAGTGTGTATGCATGTATGTATGTATTATGTATGCACAAGCACGTTTTTTCTTATTGAAATCTTTCCTTATAATTAAAATAAATCTATCGTAGTTTCTTTTTTATGATACACAAAACTATTGAAGTAATTTATTAAACCCCAAATCTTGATTATATTAGCTTCAGTAAATTTGATTACAAGTATGCTCGATCAGAGCCGCCCTATGTCTAAACAACAACAACAATAACAAACATACAAATCATGAAACACAACAACCTGTTCGCCATTCGTCCCAAATAAGGTTAAACGGAAGCAATATTCAAACCAATAATATCACATTCCAGATTTTGGATGTTTGCCCAGCAGATATTAATTGTCTTAAGTTTGGCTTTATTGATCATTATTATTTTTTAAACTTTAGGCACAAATATGGCTGTGGGGTTAAGAAGCTCGCTTTGCAACGACGTGGTCCCGGGTTCAATCTCACCGGGTGGAATCTTGTGGAGTGGAATCTTGTGAAGAATCTTGTGATGGAAACTGTGTAGAAACCCCTCGGGACTGTGTTTTGAGTGTCATTAGAGACAACATCCAAAGTGGGATTAATTAATTATTGCAAGAATGTCCGCCCAATCAAGTTCATTACCTCATTAGGCCAGGTGAAAAGAATGAGCTGAGCCTACTGCTAGCCCTTCCCCTCGGGTCTACTGGGAGTTGAAAATTGACCTGGGGAAGCAGCTGAAGTTCCCAGATACTGCCGTTGTCCCAGAAATATAATATCTAGAATGATTTCTTTCCCACGTCACACACAAATCTTTGTATTAATTCAATTCATAAAAATTTACACGAAAAATATTTCTTTGGAGAATCAAGGAAATGCATCTCATACCATATAAGGTTAAAGTTGGTCACGTGTCTACGAGCTATAAAATATTGAGTAATGGCCTAGGAAGTCATAAAATCCTAACTCACAAATACACACATGTATATATGTCTGTCTGTCTGTTTATATGTATGTATGTATGTATGTATGTATGCATGTATGTATGTATGCATGTATGTATGTATGTGTCTATATCTATCTATCTATCTGTCTATCTGTCTATCTATCTATCTATCTATTTATCTATCTATCTATCACCAGAGTTCCTGTTAGAACACCTTATCCCTTGGAGGAACGCATTGAGGAGGATAACGAATGCAAATTTGGGAAACATACTGAGTTTGTAGAGTTGTGCCAAAGCAAAGGGAAGCAAAAACAGTGTGAAGCAAGGGACGCAAAGGGAAGCAAGGACTCACCGTGGAAGTGTGTCGCTGAGAGTTTGGAAATTAGTCACTGTATAAAGTTCCCAGGGGATAGTAGAAAGAATCCTTTCTATTATTAGGCACAAGACCTCAGATTTGAGGAGGGTGTAGTAGATTACATCGACCCCAGTACTCAACTGGTACTTAATTTATCGAGCCCGAAAAGATGAAAAGCAAAGTCGACCTCGGTGGAATTTGAACTCAGAACATTGCGACGGGCGAAATACCGTTAAACAGCGGTATGTCCAGTGCGCTAACGATTCTGCCACTCGCATACACAATGTTAAATGGTTGCATTAGGATTTTCTTCAATATACTATACAGTTGGAAGAACGCCACCAAGTTGACTGTAGAAGTGACAGGGGTTGCTTCAAGCTGGGTGTAGAACATGGGGTGTGAGCCCTGGAAAGGGTCGTGCTTTTATCATAGGGCTAACTGGACAAAATTTGGAGCCTGATCAACCAGAGCTGAATCATTTGTGTGTGATTGCATAATATTGAAAGACGCGAAATACATAATGCCCCCCCCCCCCGGAAACATTGCTCATGACGCGTTCGGGTTTGTCACACGATGATGTATGGAAAAATTATATATTTATGTATGCACACACAGATACACACATACATACATGCTACATACATACATGCATACATACATGCATGCATACATACATACACACATATATATATATACATATATATATGTGTGTGTGTGTATTTGTCACCCCACTATTGCTTGAAAACCGGTATTGGTTTGTTCACGTTCCCGCAACTTAGTGGTTGGTTCATTAATAGTGATCTATAGAAAAACACCCTAGATGAAAAAAATTAAGCCCTGAGATTGATTCGATTCGTTCATCTAAACTTTTCAAATTGGTGCGCTAGCTTGGGCTGCAGTCCAATGACGCAAAGAAGCATAAAATCTACGCCACGAGTCATAAGCTTTTTGTTTTCCTATGCAGTAATATTAAACTTTAAAAATGATTTATATCAAATCATATGCGTAGGCACTAAAAAAAATTTACCTACCATGACCAAAACATTCTGACCTTTCCTCACCTCTGAACACAGCATAAAGGTGGCAGAATGTTCTGTCTAGTCGTACCATATCTTTTGATGGACTGCAATTATTAATTATCCTGCTTCTAGTATTTCCGTGTTATAAAAGATTACGACAGTTTTATTAATTTGAAAGGAATGTTTTCCAACAGGAAAAAATAAAGACAGAACGTTATTTTTTGTCATAATGTTTAATACAAATTGTATGTAGGAGTGTATTTATGTATGTAAGTTGGTATATTTGCACGTATGCATATATATATACATATGTATATGTGTGTATGTATAAGTGTATGTATATATATATATATAAATATTTATAGGGATATAGACTGCTTTATCTATCTATCTATCTATCTATCTATCTATCTATCTATCTATCTATCTATCTATCTATCTATCTATCTATCTATCTATCTAGATAGATAGATAGATAGATAGATAGATAGATATTTCTTTCTCTTTCTCTCCCTCTCTGCTATATATATATATATATATATATATATATATATACATTTATAAATATACGTAGACATGAATAAATGCATACACATGTGCATGCGTACATACACACATACACATATATATATGTATGTATGTATTCGTGTATATATATGTATATATATATATATATGTATATATATATGTGTGTGTGCGTGTGTTTGTGTGTAAGTATATAT
>NC_068997.1:49356271-49362812 GCF_001194135.2 Octopus bimaculoides | reverse complement strand
ATGTGTGTGTGCGTGTGTTTGTGTGTAAGTATATATATATATATATGTGTGTGTGTGTGTGTGTGTGTGTGTGTGTGTGTGTGTGTATGAGTGTGTAGGTTAGCCAATTTCCCGAATATCAATTACTCTACAACTGTCAATGAACCTACAGTCGTTTTAATGATACCTAGTCCTCCTTAGTACACCCCTACATCATCACTCGCTCTTCTAATTTTTTTTTCCACCCCACCTCCTTCTTAATTTGTTTCCTAGAACAGGACTCCGTCACGAAATAAACTCTCACCTTTCTGCTTTTATTCATTTTAATTCCCCTCCTGTCGATCACTCACTCTATATTTTCCCTTTAGTGTCCTTTTTCTCTCTCACTTATGAGAGAGCGAATGAATGCACGCGATACTTATGAAACGTGATTTTATGTAAATATATTTTGATTGATTTTAAATTCCGCCATTGTCAGGACATGTGTGACGTACAGGATTGAGTTATCCGTTAGAAATAACAGCGCAATCTCCTTTAAATCACACAAATGGCTTATAGGAGGACGTGCACATGATAATAAGTTTTGGAAACACCTCTGAATAATGAAGTGATTGCCACGCGTGAAACATCTTTTACTCATATCTTTGCTCAATCAAAGAAAGTCTGATTTCAAAGAACAACTATTTGTAAGTGTGTTCATATAAACAACCAAATAAAGCTATTAATGAAGGTTTCGATTCTCTATCTTTGCTGACTCTAAACGACTTTCACACAAACACACACATTTCACATTCCTCCCACCGTCTGTTTTGTTTTTTTTAAATATATCTTAGGTCTTACCTTCAACAGTATTCACTATGTCTAATTACTTCTCCATCGGAAATTACGTTTCCTTTGGAACAGTCTCGCATTGGCTTTCAATATTTCTCATTGACTACACAACGAATTTTCGAGATGCTTGGCAAGTAATTTATTCCGAAAACATGGATTCAAACTGAAACAAATACACGCAAATGCGTCAGTTTAACTATTTAGAGAAACGCCGTTTAGTCTTATGTTATATGTATTTGACTCCCATTTAAGTTAAAGACTGTGGTTATCAATACTGTTTCTTTTACCACTTTAGTGAGGACAAAATCAGTGTCTAATACCCTTTCCAAGGCCCCCGAAATTTATGAGAGGGAAGAAAGAAGGTAGCATCAACCAGAAACATGACCCGGATGCTTGCAAATGTGTGGAACTCCTACACCCGTTAAAGCTACTCAGGGTGTTAACGCAGATTAATACTTAAGTACTTCTACCAGCGAAATCTAACATAAATCTAAGGTTACCTATGCTTGGCTAAAATTTCCATCAAACTAGTCAAAGCCTAACATTTCCTCATTAACATATCTAATAAAACTAGACGTGATCAAATCCCTATGCAGCCCTTTGCAAATTAAACCCTCATTAACGAACTCTTAATTAACTGTGTTTTATAATTCTGTCAGATCTATTTAAACACAGGCAACAGCATATTTTAATAAAATTTCATCACATGCTGTAACAAAATCACAAAATACGTAATACACTCCAGCTGCTCGAGTATATACACACACCATCTCGTCCATATTTAATTACGACATCAAATACATTTTCTTGTCTAAAATATGTATTAGGAGTTTATCAAAGGCGTAAAAAAATTACATATCCATAATATAAGTTAATTATAATGAGGTGATTTGCTCTAATTCTGCATGGTGCAATAATGGTGCATGACAATCAAATTTCAAGGATATATTTACTTACCGTAACTTAAGGGATTCGGGAATTATCATTATAATTTGATGTTTGTCGACAAATTTTATTGTTAAGGTATGCCGTAGGGTTAAAACAACAAAAGGAATATTTTATGGATTTGTAGCTATTGAAGGAAATTATAAACGATGTAGAAACTGCTGTAATGTAATATGATCATTTTGTTTTTGCAGAGATTCATTTGTCGATAATATTACGTTATTAATATTAATTTACTCGCCAATTATAATTATTCACCAACAGTTTTGGCAATCTAAATGGAAATATTTAAAACACTGTCAGATCTCATCACACACACACACACACACACACACACACACACACACACACACACACACACACACACACACACGGAGAATGTTAATTGGTTGCATTGGGGGTGTCTTCAATATACCAAAGAAGTTGTAGTGGAGAAGGCGGTGCGTACATGACAACACGACCGATATTTGTCAGTTACTTTTCTTAATGGATGAGATGAGATGAAATGATTAAATGTGTTATTACATGTGATTAAATAAGGGCTAAAAACAGAAATGTTAAATACACAAAATTAAGAGTTCATGAGCTAAAAGGTTTAATTATTGGGGTTTTGTAGGGCCTTTAGATAAAATATATGCCGGATTTTAGATTGAATCTTAAAGGTAAAACGTGATTTATACACAATTATGTACATTGTATTCTCTTTTCATTTATTTCTTTACAATATTTTCTAACTTAGGCTGCCATGCATCTTTTGATTTTTCTGAACAACCTACCCCAACTAGTCGGGATTCTCAGCAGAGGTTGTTCTATTCATACTTTCGATCATTGAATACAAAACATGGCTCGTGAGACGTCCGTTCGCATGATTTTCCTGAGTCACCATCTCACTCTTGCATGCTAACCCCTCACAAGGTTATCTATTTACAGGTGAGTGGACTGCGGCAAAGTAAAATTAAGTGTTTTACTGCCCAAGGACACAAGCCACAGCCGGTTAGGGAATCGAAACCACGATCGCGCAATCGTGAGTACAAAAGCAGACTACGCGCTTTCACAATTTATGTCACAAGAACTGAAAATCTTCTAACGGAAGGGATTTAATCGATTCCATCGAGCCAGTACTACGACTGGTACTTTATCATTTTGTAGTTAAAAGATAGAAGGCAAAGTTGAGCTTGGTAGGGTTTGAACCCAGAATATAAGACATCAGGAAAAAATGCCGCGAAGCATTTTGTCCGATGCGCTAACGATTCTGCCAGCTCGCCACATTTATTTCTTAATAGTGAAGTCAATTGCGTTATATTTTTCGATACTTCTGGCAACATAAGACTGATACAGTTCCACTGTATAATAATCTTCCATGTTTGTCTTTGTCCGTTAAATCACAATGGCTTTGGAAGTTAAACTTTTGCTTGAATTTTCAACCTTTTATTAAAGACATTACAGAAAGATGCTTTGATATTAGAATATATCCCAGTATAGTAATTGGTTCGAATTGTATCACAGATTACAGTAGATTACACCGACCCCTGTACTTGACTGGTACTTTATTGTATCGACTCCGAAAGGATGAACAGCATAGCTAACCTCAACCAATTTGAACACAGGGCGTAAAACACCGAACCGTTACGCGTATTATCAGACGTACTAAAGTTTCTGCCAGCTCACCGCCTTAAGTCCGTTCAGTAATTGAGACACAGCTGTTTATCATGTGTTAAATAATTGGGAGAGATCTCTCCTACTCGGTTTCTACATATGGAGCAATGAAAACATGCTGTTTTGAACTGGGTTAACTCAAATCGTGAAAATCCATTTTCAAAACCGTTTCATACATGACTATCTCCAAATTTTATTCAAAAAAATTGTACTAAGGTCTGAATCAACCAAATTAGACCGTATCAATGTTCTCTTATCGATTCACGGGAATCCTTATTTTTAGCGGGATTTTTGTGGCCTGTAATACACACTACATTGTATCTATGGAGATTTTGATATGTCCTGTCTATTATTTTCTAATTTTAAGTGATTTAATTCTTTAATTCTTGAGCACTTAGAAAATTGCGATGTCAATGCCTTTCCGACATTCTTAGTCTTCAGTATACGAATGATACTTTATTTAATCTTTGTTTCCTACCCAAAATGTCCGAAAGTAAATCTAACTGTTGCAAAATTTGAACTCGTTTACTTAAAAGTTTAGTCTACTCCGCACTCCGCTCCTTATGTCACGTTTATGCAGCCATTTTCCAAAATTATTAATTCTACTCATTTACTAAACCCAATAATAAAGCTAGATATTCTCTAATTATTATCTATTTCTTGCCTCTTGGTCATATATGGAGATCCATGGCCTAGGGTTAAGGCATTGAACTCACGATCGTGGCTGAGTGCTTAGGTTGTTGGAATCCCTACCGAGAGAGGCGAGTCGTGTCCTTGAGCAAACAGCTTCATTCCATGTTGCTTCATTCCACTGGGGAGGACGAAAAATATCTCTTAGCAGCATTTACGGATTAATTTTGCAAACAAATTAATTCCAAGGGCATATGGTAAATGATACTAGAATACATATTCCATCAATTTTCAAAGTAATCTATTTTCTCACTCCGTCAATGTCTACGTAATAACACAGTAAATTATTTGTTTGAGGCAATATACTCTAAAATAAATTAACATATTCACTGTTCTTTCGTTAAGTTTTCTTCTTCTTCTCGTGTAATAAATATTTGTAGACTTATAATATTAATTGAATTATTATAAATAGCTGAAATAAATTAACTCAAGGCTTTATTCTAGAATATAATTAATATAGAGATTTCCAAATTTACTTAGACTGATTGAATCACACTTTCTGATAATATGATATACATAGTTGATAATGAAATTACATAAGACAACATTTATTACCCCAGATTAATATACAAGGAACGTGATTTGGAGACTTTCATACGTACTATGGTAGATTTCGCTTATAGAATAAGCGAAATAATGGTTGGTTAGTTGGCACTCTGTCGATTACGACGACGAGGGTTCCAGTTGATCCGATGAACGGAACAGTTTGCTCGTGAAATTAACGTGCAAGTGGCTGAGCACTCCACAGACACGTGTACCCTTAACGTAGTTCTCAGGCAGATTCAGCGTGACACAGAGTGTGACAAAGCTGGTCCTTTGAAATACAGGTACAACAGAAACAGGAAGAAAGAGTGAGAGAAAGAGTACAGCAGCGTTCGCCACCATCCCCTCGTGGAACTTTAGGTGTTTTCGCTCAATAAACACTCACAACGCCCGGCCTGGGAGTCGAAACCGCGATCCTACGACCGCGAGTCCGCTGCCCTAACCGCTGGGCCATTGCACCTCCACAAGCGAAATATATTAAAAGATGTAAGGAAGATCACGATACGTACTGCTGCTCAGCAACACTTTGTCACTTAATTCAGCAACGATTGTCTTTGGTTTTGCAATTACAGAAATATATCTTGAAGGCTTATTACGAGAAGGTTATATAAGGTTGTACAATGTTTTGTGGATGTCTTAAGCGTGTTAATGGCGAACGTGAATTGAAATGTAACTGCGTAGTAATTAAAACAACTTTGCAAATAGATTATTTAATTTCGTTGTATAATGGGACAAATATAAACTATATATAACATTTTATATTTTGCATGCTTCATCCATTGGATTGTGTCCATGGTGGGGCACAACCTCGAAGGGTTAACTCGAATAAATCGTCCGCATTACTTATTTTTAAAGCCTGACAGTTATTATGTCGGTGTATTTTGCTGAACTGTTAGGTTATGGGGAAATAAACAAATCTACATCAGTTGTCAAGCCGAGAACAGTGGGCATGGACCCACCCCACACACTTATACACACACAGAGAAAGACACGCACAGAAAGGCACACACAAACACACTCTCTCACACACACATACACACAGAAAGAGACACACACGCACACGATTATATGACGGGTTTCTCTCAGTTTCCGTCGACCAAATCCTGAAAGTTGCATTTATACCAAAACTGTCCAAATTGAAGTGGTTTCGGTGCTAAGGTCGATTTAATGAAAGTGTAATTTCCTGTTTGAAATCAGGCTTTTAACAAGAGGAAGATTGAATAAAAAAAAAACAAAAACGAAAAGATGACGCTTGAAAATAGCAAATTGTAAAATGCAATATTTTAGAATAATTCTTTAATTTCCAATAACAATCTTTTAGGATAAACATGTATTTATCGCCGAATGCTGGTTCACCAAATAATGTCATCCATTTCTATCTGAGAAACATCCTTTAACAATCGTAGATCCTATTGTTGTTCTTGAATATTGCTATTTATGTTACTACTGATGTTATTGATGATGATGATGATGATGATGGCGATGATGATGATGACGACGACAATGACGATGGTGATGGTGATAGAAACATGATGATGATGATGGTGGTGGTGGTGGCGGTGGTGATGGTGATGATTTCCATGATGACGATGATGATGATGACGACGTCGTTGACGATGATGATGATAGTAATGATGATATTGATGATAATGATTGTAATGATGGTAATGATGATAATGATGATGGTGATGATGACGGTGATGAAGATAATGATTATGATGATGAGGAAAAGAAGGCGGGAGGGAGGACGACGATGATGATGACGACAAGGAAAACGAAAACAACGTAAATTATTATGAAACTGAAGAAGATAATGACGATGATGATGATGACGATGATGATGATGATGACCATGAGGATGTCGCTGCTGTTGCTGCTGCTGCTGCTGCTGCTGCTG
>NC_068997.1:49352712-49354895 GCF_001194135.2 Octopus bimaculoides | reverse complement strand
TATATATCATATATATATATATATATATATATACAGTTCATGTATATATCTATATCTATATATATAAATGTACATATACATTATCTGTCTATACATACACACCTAAACACACATATGGATATAAAAAGATAGCTACTAGCTAGATAGATCGATAGATAGATGGAGGGATAATTGTAAGTATGTGCATATGTTTATGTGTGCATATATATACGTGTATGTGTGTGTTATATATACATACATACACATACATGTATATATATATATATATATATATATATATATATATATATATATATATATATATATATATATATATATATATACCACACACTTACTCAACCACAAAACGGTAGTGAAAGAAAGAGTGAGAGAGAGGGAGAGAAAGATGGAGAGAGAAGCTGCGAAATGCATGGAAAGAGAAAGAGAAGATGACCGACTCAGAGACATTGAGAGCGCAATCAAAACAAATGAAATTGCTTGCAGAACTGTTTGTCGTTAAATTCAAACTGGAAAGAGATTAAAAAGCAGAAATCAATCGGAGCGCGTTCAACTGTCATGGCTGCTATTGCTGGAGACATGTTCAACAAGGAACTGTTATATATTTACATATTTACCGTTTTGTCTGTGAAGCGGAACTTAATCAAATTACATAGGCAACGGAAGTGAGCCGATCGTGTTTCAAGTGTCTTCTGCTAAATTAGAAACAATGAACATTTTAGACTGGACAGATATGTATACAAACATACATACATACATATATATATATATATATATATATCCGTATATATATATATTCGTCATTTGGCCATTGCATACACTCACGCACAGATAAAACAGATGAACACAGATACAGATGTATATATGTGTCTCTATGTGTATTCACATATACATATATACATACATACGTACACACATATATACACACGCATACACCTCTCTCTCTCTGTGTATATATATATATATATATAAAATATATATCTCTAAAATATATAACTATATGCGCACATTATTTTTAAATGTTTATCAGAATACATTTCACTTTCAACATTTAATAAAATCTCTACAGATAGAATTTAATTTTTTTTATTATTGTCTTATTTGGACTGTGCTCAAAGTGCCGAGTAACGAAACCGTTCGTTATTTGCCCACACTGCAATTTTGAAGCTACTCCCAATTTGTGCTCCGTTGCTTCTTTTGTACTTGTCTTCACTCATCCCCGCGAGAAGGTGTCACAGTGTATTCTACTGAATCTCCCCATTCATTCTACCTGTTTGGTAAAATTTCGTCAAAACAGGCTCTTACATTACTATAGTAGTCTTGGTGGTTCCCATTTGACCGGAAGTAAAACTCCAAATTATGAAGGTCCTTTACATGACTGCTGCAACAAGTTTAAATAAATGGGAGGACCCACAATATTGTAAAAAAAAAGGTATGCTACACTTAACGATTTTGATGACAAGCTGCATTATACTGTATCTCCTTGTATATTTTTTTGTAATAAGCTGACTCTCATTAGGTATAAATATGGCGGACAATTGGTCCACTTAACTTAAACGTACTCTCATCGCTCCAAACAATCTTTGCATCTTCTCCAAGTCTTGTCAATTACTGCTCGCAAAACTCCACCGTTCAGTCAAGGTAATCTTCCTTGAGAGTCTGGACCAGTCTTGAAATGTAACTTTTATTGTGGCAACGCTTCAAAATGATTTCGAAATTCCTTCCTCCCGACATCGACGCTGAAACAGTTTCTCTTGAACATCAGAAAAACATTTATAATATCATTTCTTGCTTTGTGGGGCTCGTTGACGTCCGTAGTTTTCTGGAACGTTTCCAGTAGACATTCAGAAGAGTTCCATCCACTTCGAACTTAGCTCTAATTCAAGAAATAGTAAATCGATTAGGGGAATTGGTTGGGAAACTCCTTCCTAAAGTGTTTTTCAAATTCTAGTAGCACTTTAGGTTACAACTTTTGTTGAAAGCTGAGGCTGACATCCTTCATTATAAGAAAGTAAATCTAAGAGGAAATGAAAATTAAGTTAGTTATTAGCTGTTAAAATATATATACAAGCTTTGGCGATTCTGTATAAATATATATATACATACAGAACTAGATATATGAATGTATATAAAGATACGTTTATATATATACACACACACATACATACATACATACATACACATAT
>NC_068997.1:49350728-49352620 GCF_001194135.2 Octopus bimaculoides | reverse complement strand
ATATATGAAAATCTATTATGTATTAAATAATCTTCAGTTTGTAAATGAAAACGTATGCTCGCACACACGCACACACATGTAAATTTACAGATAAATGATTAATCAATACATAATACATTTTTATTTTTAGTACAAACGACAGAGTGTATACTCAGGAAATAGTGCGGTGATTATATTCATTGTTATTAATATTAGCAATATCTCTTGTTATTATCTATTATCTATTATCTATTAAATTCATATTACATTTTATAGCTTAACGTCATGAGCGTTTATCCTCGGAACATAACATCGAGACGTTGCTTCATTGCTGGTAAATACATCCCTGGATTTTAACACCCGACGCCGTGGATGATAGCACAGTAACTGTCTCACTGAGCTTTGGAACCAACCGATCTATATCAATAATATACATGCCATACTTAATTTGGAGTATTTCTGAGTCAATCGTTTGATTAATTATATAAATAACACATATGCTGCATCAAGGGTAGCGTATATCTTCGATTTAGTACCACAGTTTATGAAGCAGTTCTCTTAAGAATTATATAAATGTTATGTATAAGATACATTACGCCTTCGATTTACTTTCGTGGCTAAATTGTTACATGCGTGGGCTGTGAGGAACAATGTTACAGACGTCTACATTATCATCATCATCATCATCATCGCATCCCACGTCACATAGGGCCGGTTAGTGATTCTCTATAGAGTTTAAGTGACCGAGATTACCACATCTTCCTTTGAACATGAGACCAGTCCATCGCTGGTTGAATCATCTGCAGCTGAGTGGACGGCAGCAATGTGAAATGAAGTGTGTTTGTTCAAGACTACAACGTTTCACCCGATCCGAGAATCGAAACCACGATCTTGCAATCTTGAATGCAAGAACCTACTCATTAGACTACCTTACTTCAATAACTTATCTATAAAAAAGGCGTCAGAAAAGAGAAAAAGTATTTGAGAAGGATAAAATCGGGTAAGGGCTTAAGATGTAGGTTATAAATACAGGTGTCCGTTTGTGCATTAAGGGGACTAGTAGATTTATGAAGGACCTGTATTCAAACAATAGATTTCTCACCCATGGGAGTATGAAATTCCTTATCCATCGGCCAAATGTCAACGTTATGACAAATAGGATATGTTCAGGTAATAAAACGGTGTAATATAAGACCGAAATTCACATAAAATATCTCTATAAAGAAGACAAGATATTTTAAGATACCAGCCTTAGTAAGGCAACGCTAGCAATAACACGATGATCAAACGGTGAAGACTGACATAAATCGATAAGTTAAAGACCTTATATTAACAAATATTGAGATTTAGTAAACGTAGGTTGTGTTGAAACATTTCATTAACTATCTCTGTGTTATTAGATTACAGAATAACAATAAGAGCAGTAATAATAATAATAATAATAATAATAATAATAATAATAATAATAATAATAATAGCAGTAGTAGTAGTACTAGTAGTAGTAGCAGAAACACAAACTGCTACAAAATTAACTTAATATGGAGACTGTCAGTAGCTTGTTTTATGTGAACGTTACCTTCATCCGTGGGTGTTAAGGTGAGAAAACTACGTAACAGTAGTTTGGAAGTCAGGATTTTCACAATAGCGTTGGGGCGCACACTTATAGAGACACACCGATGTCTGAACACACACACATGCATACACACAACCATGCTTCCATCAATTCATGTGTGTATATATATATATAAATATGTGTGTGCGTGTGTGTGTGTATGTGTGTGTGTGTGTGTGTGTGTATGTATAAATACACACATATGCATGTGAGCAAGATAAATTTCATTAGAAATTATTCAGTTACTGAAACACATGCATATTTAAGCATACACACACACACACACACACACACACACACA
>NC_068997.1:49349340-49350395 GCF_001194135.2 Octopus bimaculoides | reverse complement strand
TATATATACATATATATATATATATGCACACACACATTATATATGTATATTTATACATATATAATTAGATAGATGGATAGATTGATTGATTGATAGATAGATAGATAGATAGATAGATAGATAGACAGATACGTCACTAATGTTACTAGGGGCAATAATCAGCAGCTGTATTGCTAGAAATAAGAGTCAAAACAACTCAATAGCCACGAAAACCAGTGTGTAAACGACTGACAAGGCAGACAAGGTCACTACAACCGCGCTCATATCCAGATCATCGATGATTTCACAAAACACACACACACACGCACTGATTTATACGTGTATTTGTGTGTGTGTGTGTGTGTGTGTGTGTGTGTGTGTGTGTGTGTGTGTGTGTGCGTGCGTGTGTGTGTATACATGTGTGTGTGCAACAGTGCATTTGCATGTAGGTTGATCATAGACATAGATATAACGGTGCATTTATTGATGTTATCATTGAGGTTATCATCGGAAATATGAAGGATTTCGTTATATGTTGTAACAAGATATTTAAAGTTCTGCACTTGTTACATAGAAATCATTCCGGACTTTGGATATGCCTATGGTGGATATTAATTTTTTATGTTTTCACCATTCCATAGACGAATGCAGTCATGCTCTGCGTGAGGTAAATTTCTACGTAAGTCATATAGAAATTAATATCTCTGCTTACCGCTCACTAAACGAAAACACACGAATACATATATATATTGTTGTTGTTGGCACTCCGTTGCTTACGACGTCGAGGGTTTCAGTTGATCCGATCAACGGAACAGCCTGCTCGCGAAATTAACGTGCAAGTGGCTGAGCACTCCACAGACAAGTGTACATTTAACATAGTTCTCGGGGATATTCAGCGTGACACAGTGTGACAAGGCTAACCCTTTGAATTACAGGTTAAACCTTTGAATTACAACAGAAACAGGAAGTAAGAGTGAGAGAAAGTGGTGAAAGAGTACAGCAGTGTTCGCCACCATCCCCTGCCGGAGCCTCGTGGAGCTTTAGATGCTTTCGCTCAATAAACACTCACAACGCCC
>NC_068997.1:49347192-49349254 GCF_001194135.2 Octopus bimaculoides | reverse complement strand
GACCGCGAGTTCGCTGCCCTAACACTCGGCCATTGCGGCTCCACACACACACACACACACACACACACATATACATGCATACATACATACATACATACATACATACATATATGTGTGTGTGTGTGTGTGTGTGTGTGTGTGTGTGTGTGAAACATGGTATAATTATAAACTGGAAATTTTTGCCATTTCTCCGTAGACTGAAAAAATGATCAACAACCTTAATCGAACTTCGAACCTTGTTGGATTCTCGTCATACGCGTCCATATCATTCTGACAGTCTCCAGAGAAATATATACATTCTTATATTCTTTAACTTGTTTCAGTCATTTGACTGTGGCCATGTTGGAGCAACAGCTTTTAGTCGAACAAATCTACCCCAGGAATTAATCTTTGTAAGCCTATTACTTACTCTATCGGTCTTTTTTACCGAACTGCTAAGATACGGGAACGTAAACACACCAACGTCGGTTGTCACAGACACACATATACATAAATATATAGATAGGACAGAGAACGTTTCCGGCTACTTTTGAGTACACCATCGTATATATAAACTGCCTTTGAACGTTTATTTTGGCTACTTCAAAGTCTGTGTAATCTTTCTGGAGATCTTCCGCTACAATCTCTTGATTCCGTTGTCCAAACGATTCGTGCAGCTTGACTTTGACCTTCGGCTTGAAAGAAGCAAGGGCGTAATGGTTTCTTTCCGTGGAAAACTTTTATTTTCGAGTCGTTTGTTACATTTTTATCTGAAAAAGAACAGGAAAGAGAAATTAAATAAAACATGAAGACAACCCAGTGAAGCAATTTTCAGAAGAAAAACAAGAACAAAGCATATACATACATCCATCCATCCATCCATACATACATACATACATACTTACATACATACATACATGCATGCATACATGTATGTAAGTATGTATTATGTCATTATTCAGTTTAGTTCAGGATTTCTTGCCAATAGAGAAAGAACCGGTTTCTAACTTAGAGCCAAGGTTCCTTCATTGGAATCTCAAAATTAACAAAAGGGTATTTTTGTATGTATGTATGTATGTATGTATGTATGTATGTATAAATACTGAGGTACATTTGTACGACTATACACGTTAGCACGGGGTGCCAACATGGCCGCTGCCCAATGATTTAAACAAATATAAATTGTAGAAGATGTTTACTTTATATACATGTGGAACATGTGTATAAAACATGTACGTTCCCTGTCCATGTGTATAGAGGCAACGCAGGCAAAATATTGTTGAACCGGAAGAAAAATATATGAAATTTTAATTGAGCAACGTTATATAAACTCGTGAGACGCAAATGTTAAACATGCTGTATAAATATACTTTGAAATCATTTGCTTTAAATGCAGAAAGCCCTAAATTTTCGACGACATCAATCCCTGTGCTCTACTACTAATAATTTTGATTGTTTTTTTTTTTCATAGTTCGTAGGAAACTTAAACTACGATGCATCACCAAGTTCGAGTATGAAATATTTTAAAATTTGCAATTTGATATTTCTCAAAATAAAACAAGACGAATGCATGGAAAGAACAGGATGTATGGAACAATTAGAGTAATATAAGTTAATATGAACTTATATAGACTAACTAAAATGAAAACAGCAAAAGGACTCCTACATTTGATTAAACATTTTACAAACACAAGGATCAAATATTCTTTTCTACTTTAGACACAAGGCCCGAAATATTTTGGGGACGGACTAGTCGATTAGATCGACTCAAGTATGCAACTGGTACTTAATTTATCGATCCCGAAAGGATGAAAGGAAAAGTCGACCTCGGCAGAACTTGAACTCAGAACGTAAAGACAGACGAAATACCGTTAAGCATTTAGCCCGGCGTGCTAACGATTCTACCAGCTCGCCGCCTTACAAAGATCAAATATTATATTGGTTTCAAATTTCTTGCACAAGACCATCTATCTATCTATCTATCTATCTATCTATCTATCTATCTATCTATCTATCTATCTATTTATCTATCTACCTCTCTCCTTCTCGATATATATATATATATATATATATATATATATAA
>NC_068997.1:49346810-49347181 GCF_001194135.2 Octopus bimaculoides | reverse complement strand
ATATATATATATATATATATATATATATATATATAAGTGATACATACACATAAATGCATATATACTCGCACATATAAATGTGTGTAAATATGTGTGTGTATGTGTGTAGCTGTGTGTGTATGTGTGTAGCCGTGTGTGCCTGCGTCAGCTTTGGTGCGTGTCGTGATGAAATATGTACGAAATGTCAGATTTTTGACGTCGATATTTAAATGTTACATCGTCAAGTGAATATATGGACTCGAACTACCTGTAACTGAGAAGTGAGAGAATAAGAGAGGAGTGGTCGGAGGTAGAAATGGTTGAGGAGAGGGAGAGAGAGAGAGAGAGAGAGAGAGAGAGAGAGAGAGAGAGAGAGAGAGAGAGAGAGAGAG
>NC_068997.1:49345173-49346415 GCF_001194135.2 Octopus bimaculoides | reverse complement strand
ATATATATATATATATATATATATACACACTAGAAAATATGCACTTTTAGAATGAGGCACATATGTTTATATGCACCTGTCCAGTCATGCTCAGGTGCATATAACAACAAACATCCATACTAATTCAACCGTGATTACATGTATTCATCCATGCACACATACATACATTCATACACACAAACATACATGCTACGTACATACATACATACATACAAGCATACATACATACATACATATGAGCGAGTATTTGTGTATATAGATGCATACACACACACACACACAATATATATATGCATATGTTATACATGCTTTTATATATTCATACATAAGGATGCAAATATACATACACACACACATGCACACATACATCATCCATCCCACTCTTTATAATATTCCTATATTGTCACTATGGAAATTGCAATATTCCGTACTTTATAAAAGTCTAATTTATTAATATCGTGCGATATACTTCTAAATCACATCGATATTTCACTGCCTTGTCTCAATTCTTATTTATATTTCTAGGACATCCCTTCACCTGAAAGACATAAAACTATAAAGTTGTTGTTGTTGTTGTTGTTGTTGTTGTTGTTGTTGTTGTTGTTCTTCTTCTTCTTCTTCTTCTTCTTCTTCTTCTTCTTCTTCTTCTTCTTCTTCTTCTTCTTCTTCTTCTTATATTCCTCTTATACGTTCTTCATTTGTTAACTATCTTGCTTGTTTCAGTCATTGGATGGCGGCCATACTCGTGCAGCATTTGGTGCTTTTGTTACACCAAGTACTTGGTATCTGATAATGTTTTCATTAGGAGAGAAAAACAACTTATTTCAAAGCGACGTAGTGTTTTAACACCAATAAACTACCTTAATTACACACACACACACACACACACACACACACATACACACATATATATCTACACATCTATGGCAAATACAAGATGGAATATACGAGAATTTATTACTAATCACCACTATTGTTTCGATACATCTAGCATCGATCTCTCATGGGTGGGACACTCAACAACTGGTTTAGGAGCATCCGCAGTGCAGATTTATCTCGTTGGGTGATAAATACAACTCTTTAAAATAACAGTTCTGCAATGTAAATTATCGTTTTGTAGAAAGAAAAGCAGCCCGATGGAGGAAATATCTTCATTTGTATAGAAGATTAAAAATAAAATATATATCTGTATGTAAGTATGTATGTATGTATGTATATATATATATATATATATATATATAT
>NC_068997.1:49343630-49344488 GCF_001194135.2 Octopus bimaculoides | reverse complement strand
TTTTTTTTTTTTTTTTTTTTTTTGATGTCAAGCGGAATGAGGTTTGTAAAGAACATCAATAAAAAAAAAACCTATTGTTTGGAAACATGTTCAAAGATATAAAAGCAAAGACTGATAAAGAACTGCTAAGGAAGGCACAATAACATGTTGCAATAACATGTTGCAATAACGACAAAACAAGCGGAAATGGCAAAATACCAACCACGTATTATCTTTGCTACGAACAACGATTTTTATAGAAAAGCAGTTAGTTTCTGATTAAAAGGAAAAAAAAGTGTTATTGTCCTCTACACACAGTGTGTTATATCTGCCTTTTAAACTTTCGGGAGGAGTTTATTTGTGTATGCATTTATGTGTGTGCTTTGTTTAATGACGTTTGAAAAAAAGGCTGAATTGCAAATGTATGTTCATATTATTTATCTCCCGCTTAAAGTGGATGTTGTTTTAGAGCACGGAGTACTGCATTAGTTACCAAGAGAGAACTTCTCAAATTGACTTTTGGTGCCTATAAAGACTCGTGTTTATATCGCTGACGGGCGATAACAGTCTGTTAACGGCCGAGGAAGGCCGAAATCACGTGATATGGCTGATACGGCAGTAAAATAAACACGACAGCTTATATGGAACACAAGTCCATACGAGAAGTTTTCTCATGGTATATAAAACAGCAATCCGTGTTCTAACACTACACATTTTAAGTGGAAGATAGATATTACCTTTTGGATATATTGCCTCACTCGCTACTAATCATTTTTTAATAAACCCACTGGCGGTTTGCGACATCAGTGCCGGAATAGGTACTGAGATTATATATATATATATATATATATATCTATATATATATATATATATATCTAT
>NC_068997.1:49342274-49343253 GCF_001194135.2 Octopus bimaculoides | reverse complement strand
ATTGTGGTTTCGATTCCTGGACCGGGCGACACGTTATGTTCTTGAGCAAAACACTTCATTTCACGTTGCTCCAGTCCACTCACCTGGCAAAAATGAGTAACGCTGCGATGGACTGGCGTCCCGTCCAGCTGGGGAACACATACGCCATTGAAACCAGGAACCCGGGCTCATGAGCCTGGCTAGGCTTTAGAAGGGCGCATTTATTATTTTTTTTATATATATCGTTGACAGGAGAATTGACTGCTACGTTTTGCCACTGACGTCTGCTGTAATCAAAGGTTATTCGATCGCCAGCGATATAAACACGATTGCTCATATGCGCCGCAAGTCCATATGAGAGGATCTCTCCTGGTAAATAACGCAGTATTCCGCTGTCTACTTTAAGTGGAACATGTCCTAATTTTGGGACTGCCATGTTGGCTTGGCGATAACTATTAATAAATATTACCTTTTGGTATTAATCTTGCCTCTGTCGCTTTTAATTATGTTCATATTTGTTTTGATAAAAGAGTTGGCGACAGATAGTCAAATATAACGTGAGAGTCTAATGCTAATTAACCCTAAGTACTTGCAGAAACTGCAGCATTATCATATTTCATCTGACAATGTCTGTCATCTCATTAATGCTTTTATACTTTTACCCAGTACGTTTATAACATCCGTTTTACGTTTCAGACATGAATATGACAATTTAGAATGAATATTTCTTGCGTTCTCCTACTTTTCTTTTGATGCTGAGCTGGATTCCGTTGTGCATTTGTGTGTGTGTGTGTTTATATATCGTGTGTGTGTGTATGTTCCTGTATGTATGTGCATGTATACATATGTACATACACATACTGATATATATCTAGAGATTAATTCATACAGAAGCACAAAAGTCTAGAGGAACCCATCGGATTAATGTAAAAGTGTTCTTATTATAACTGAATATATAAACAAATATTAATATACATAGACTCACACACACACACACATA
>NC_068997.1:49341160-49342138 GCF_001194135.2 Octopus bimaculoides | reverse complement strand
TATATTCATATGTATTTCTATGTAACATTTTGTTTGTATATATATGAATGTGTGTGTGTGTGTGGCTGCATGATCTATGTACACGTCTGAGACTTCTGTTTTGTATAGTTATAGACATAGGCAAAATCGACTTCGTTCTGAGTTCAAATTCCGCCGAGGTTTACTTTGTCTTTCATCCTCTGGGGCTTGATGAAATGAATACCAATTGAGCACGGAGGCGGGAGGCGATGTAATCGAATCACCCTCCCCTCAAAATTGCTGGCCTTGTGTATTGTTTGGGTACGTGTGTGTGTACGTGTGTGTATACGTGTGTGTATATGAGTGTGACAGCTTATGCATTTCATGGTGACATCAGAAGATTGTCACTCGGCATTAACATTTGAGTGAAGGATTAATGACATAATCGAAGACCAGTCAATATTCATAAATCATATTTTATTCATAATCCACGTTTGCTTCCTACTCCTATGTTCCGCCCTTAACCATGTAGCACTAAGTAAAAAGCTGATTTATCTGGCTTAATCTTATTTTATTTAATGATAATCACCTCTAAGCAACTTATTTTCTCAGATGAGTCTTAATGGAAGATGAAACTAGAAGTTTCTATCTTTTTTACAAACTACAGACGTAGCGTAAGTTTGAAAGATGAAGTCTAATTGGAGAACAAAACTGAATAAAACTGAATATATGCTTATTAAACATATCGATGCCATTCAATACATACACGCACAAACTCACAGGTGGACATAAGGTGGAAAAAAAAATAGTACTCGAATACCTAAGGTAGAGGAATATGCTTTTATTAAAGCCGAGAAATTTTAACAAAGCTGTTAGAGTTTCACTTTCCCGTACGTTGGATAATTCATCACAACCGTCAGACGAATGCAAAAATGGGTAAGTGAAACTCCGAGTAACAGCTTTGTGAAAATTTTGCAGCTTTAACAAAAGCATGTATATATATACATATATATATATATA
>NC_068997.1:49339868-49340648 GCF_001194135.2 Octopus bimaculoides | reverse complement strand
TGTGTGTGTGTGTGTGTGTGTGTGTGTCTAAGTGCGTATGTATATGTTCGTGTGTCTGTGTTTGTCTCTCCCCATCGCTTGACAACCGATGCTGGTGTGTTTACATCCCCGTAACTTAACGGTTACTTAACATACATATATACATGTGTGTGTGTGTGTGTGTGTGTCTGTGTGTTCGAACCTTTCGTCAATTAATGTTTGTTGTTTAAACGATGCCAACATCAACACACACGCTTCCGCATACACGCATAAATACATACTCATATAGAGAAACACTCACTCACACACACACACACTCGTACACACACAAGCATATGAGCAGTCACGCAGTGAATCTACACACACATGCAGCGACAGACACTAGCGTACACTGTATCAGGTATTAGGAGACATACATGCAAAACACACACACACACATTCACAAACACACACGCGTGCACGCATACACACATGCACGCATGCATACACATGGATGCAATGAGCTGACATTTTGTAATTTCCTTTCTCGATACGGATGGTATTAGTGGTTGCAGTTGCCATGGTGATGGCTTTTTTTGTTGTTGTCTTTTGTAATTGTAGGATTGTTTGGAGGAAGGGTAAAGAGATGGAGAGAGGGTGGGGGAGAAAAAGAGAAAAAAGAAAGAAAGAAAGAAAGAAAGAAAGAAAGAAAAGGCGAAGTGATGGAATATTAGGTAGGAAATCGTGATGGTGGTGGTGGCAGTAGTGGTGATTGTGATGTTGGTATTAACGGCGGTGAAGATGTTAGTGGTAGTTGTGGTG
>NC_068997.1:49335259-49338877 GCF_001194135.2 Octopus bimaculoides | reverse complement strand
AAAAGCTCCACGAGGCTCCGGCAGGGGATGGTGGCGAACCCTGCTGTACTCCTTCATCAGAACTTTCGCTCACTCTTACTTCCTGTTTCTGTTGTGCCTGTATATCAAAGGGGTCAGCCTTGTCACACTCTGTGTCACGCTAAATATCCCCAAGAACTACGTTAAGGGTACACGTGTCTGTGGAGTGCTCAGCCACTTGCACGTTAATTTCACGAGCAGGCTGTTTCGTTGATCGGATCAACTGGAACCCTCGACGTCGTAAGCGACGGAGTGCCAACAACATTGTGAGTTCAATTCTATCAAGGTTAACACTAGCTTTTACTCGCCTATGGTCGATAAGATAAAGTATCAGTCAATACTGTCGTTGTCCTAATTCGTCTGAGACTTGTGCTACCAATCCAAAATTCTGCATACCCGGCACCAGTGGGTTACAGGAGACACCAAAGAGAATGCACACTGTTTCAGGGCCTTCTTTTGGATGTCTTTACTTCACAGCGCTTCACTGTCGTGAATCTCTTCCTACTGGGTCCTCCGACTAGTATTTAGCCATCGACATTCTACCTTTTCTACCGACATATCTATCAGGCGTATGATATCTTCAAGCAATGAGGTTATGGGCTAAAATCTTGTACGAATGTTGTTAGTATCCCTTTTGCTACATTAAGGACGGGTGTGGTTCTGAAACCCATTGTTCACGGTATAAAATTGTGAGGAGAAGTGGTACTCCAAGGTATGCTGTTTAGCAGTGAAAAACATAATAATCATTTCTACTGGAGACACAAGGCCTCAAATTAGAGGGGAGGGGACAAGTCGATTACATCAACTCCAGTGTTTCACTGGTACTCAATCTGTTAACTCCAAAAGGATGAAAGGCAAAGTCGACCTCGGCGGAATTTGAACTCAGAACGTAACGGCAGACGAAATACTGCTAAGCATTTCGCCCGGCGCGCTAACGATTCTGCCAGCTCGCCGATTCTCTGAAAAAGCAAAATAATAATAATAATAATAATAATAATAATAATAATGATTTCTTTTATTTTTTATTTAAAAAAAAATTATTTTTATTTCTCTTGATTTAAAAAAAGAATTATTTTACTTTTATAATAATGACTTTTGTTTTATTTTAATTTAATGTTTTTTTTATTCTTCTCTATTTTTTAAAAGAAACATAATAACAATAATATTAGATCATTATACCGTGGTTTCGAGTTCTGTTACACAACTCGGCATACCGGGCCGGTTTCTGCTACTACATCTCCGGACTGACCAAATTGTTTGAGTGTGAATATTTAGTAGACGGAAACAGTGTGGAAGCCCGTCGTATACATCGCTCACACACATTCGAAAGAAACTTCCTCCAAAAAGGTTAATGACTTACTGATAAAGAATTTACTACGTTTTTAAAAAAATAACGTTTTAAAGAAATCTTTTTTTATACTTCATAAAATTGCATCAAATAATTTTCAAAAACATATTTAAATACATTGAATTCACATCCACCCACTATCATGCTAATTTATTTTATTTTTGCATATATCAACGATAAACTCTCTTACAGCACAAACAGGATTATACATCAAATCATTTAATATCGTTCCTCTACTGAACATGGCCAGCAACATTCTAAAACGTCACTGGACACAAGATGAAATTGGTGCCCTGATTAATGGATCGTATACTCATCGCAACGATAGTGAAACATGTAACATTTACTGCAGAATGGCTGACAAATTAATATTGCAGTCCTTTCATAGAACGGAAAGACAAATTGAAATCCAAATCAAAGAATTAACAACAACATTCTACATCGTTCAAACGCACATGGACAAACTAGAAGCTATATTGATCAATGGCTGCAGAGCACGAACTGACAGGAGGTACAGATCGGAGGGAAACAGCAGAATTGACAGAACGAAGTATGCAGGTAAGACAGGTGGAAACAAGGACGGAACAAAATGATATTTAGAGAAAGGATATTTAGAGAAAGGATATTTAGAGAAAGGGCAACAGTGAAAGAAAGAAAGAGAGAGAGAGATGGAGAGACAGAGAGAGCGAAACATAATGAATGCGCTCACACGCGTGTGGTTGTATTACCGTTTTGTTTTTATGTTAAATTACGTATAAAAATAATTTAACATTAAATTGAAAGGTCACGCAATATTTTTTTTGTAGATATGTTTCGAAAATTTTTAGTGTTACTAATATGATACTACGAAGCCTCTGTCAACCGTTTCCCGCTAAAAATTAATAGACATGGCTGTGTGGTAAGAAGCTTGCTTCCCAACCATATGGTTCCGGGTTCAGTCATACTGCATGGAACCTTCAGCAAACGTCTTATGCCATAGCCACCGGCTGCCCAACCCATTATGAGTTGTTTTGTGTGTGTGTGTTTGTATCCCTTTCCATCTCTCGATAATCGGTGTTGGTGTGTTTACGTTCATGAGGTAGTAAGTTCGATTCCAGAACCACACGATGTGTTGTGTTTTGAAGCAAGACAATTTGTTTCACGTTGATTCTGTTCTCTCAGCTGTGGAAATGAGTTGTGACGTCACTGATGCCAAGTTGTATCAGCCTTTGCCTTTCCCTTGGTTAAGATAGGTGATATGGAGAGAGGAGACTGGTATCCATCGGCGACTGATGGTATCCATGGTCGGACTTGGTATCGATGGTCGGACTTGTGAGTCGGAGGGTAACTTTCTATGGGCAATCCCATGGTCATTCATCACCGAAGGGGGTCTTCATTTCTTATGTGCAATAAATTGGCGACAGTTTCATAATACACAAAATACTTTGACGATTTTTTCATACGATCACCAGTATTTAATTATAAATGTATAATCGATTTTTAAAATCATCAAGTGTCTACAACAGTCCATCCTAGAGAAATAGGAATCACATGGGTCTACAGGTAACAAAATGGTTGAGAATCATTGGACAAAACCCTTTAATGTGTGCCCCAGCATGGACGCAGTTCAGTGACTTGAACAAATAGAAACTAAAAGATAAAAGATTAAAGATATCCGCTTATATTAAAATAACCGATATTCTGAAATATAACTTGATTATAATTTCAGATATCTTTTAAATTCTATAAAAATATCAAATGAAAGAAGAAGCAATAATACATTATACAAGATTATCCAGTCTTGTTACGTTAGTCTTATACAGTTTCTCACATATTTTAATTTTAGATTTGTGTGTGCATATGTGTGTGTGTAGAGCGGATTTGGTAAATGGAAAGTAAAAGAAGCTCGCTCGGTTATATATATATATATATATTTTTTCCAGTAAATTTCGTAATCGCTACCAATATAGCATAAGACTTCACCCCAAAGGATCATTGATTAGATTCCTTAAGGGTCGTTCTCATTGTTTATATTTCCAAGGTTTCAAATTTGTATGTTTAAAAATGTAGAGACTCACAACACGACCGATCTATATTCCATTTATTTAATTCTTTACCATTCGATGTCAACATTTCTGTGCCCAACTCTATCCAGCGACTGATCCGTTGGATGTCTGACGTTTGGCACTTCCTCAGGAATGGCTTCCATCAGAACAAGTTACGAAAAAACACAATTAACGACCATAACAGATTATTAAAATACCTGACTATAA
>NC_068997.1:49333727-49334305 GCF_001194135.2 Octopus bimaculoides | reverse complement strand
GTTTCACTTACTGTATCTTCGTCTTCAATCTATTGTCATAGAAACGGTTGTCAAGGTTACAGCACTGTGCTTGTGTCATCTGGCGCTGATATCGCTAGCAGTGACAAGAGATTTCCTCGTTTTTATTTATATTTTTATTTTTATGTTTCTATGGTTTGTTTGTTGCAAGCTTTTTCGTCATTGGTTAACATTGTTATGTTGTCATGGTTACCTCATCTCACGCTTTCGGTCATTTTCTTTTTCTTTTTACAACAGCCAGATATTTTCTACAACTGTATACACACAAGCGCGTGCAAGCACGCACGCACGCAAACACACACACACACACACATACACACACACACACACACACACACATACACACACACGCACACAATTAGCCGTATACATATGCATATACACATGAACGCTTACATACATTAACGCATTCTCTTATATACACCCACCTGTACATGCACATGCACCCTGCATCTGCACATATGCAATGTACATCTACACGCACACTCGCATATACAAGTACATATACACATGTATATATATATATGTCTATATATATATATGTATATATATATTTGTAT
>NC_068997.1:49331437-49333642 GCF_001194135.2 Octopus bimaculoides | reverse complement strand
AAGGCTTGGAGGTGATGTACAGGTATTATATATGATAAAAAATAATAAGGTACTCAGAGATCCGAATGGTTGTACATTTATAGATTTTTATTAACATGTCACATGTTTTTATAAATCATATATTAGCGCTTGCATCTACTCTAATAGATTCTTCAGATCTGAAGAATCTACCTGCACATAGAATTATAATGTAAGTGGCATAGGAAAACATACATAAAGCAAAACATACATACATACATACATACATACAAAAATCCCTGTTGATATTGTTAAAATCCCAACGAAGGAGCCTTGGATCTAGATTAGAAACCGGCTCTTTCTTTATTCGTAAGAAATCTTGAAATAAAGCTGAATAATGACATACATACATACATACATACACACACAAACACATACATACATACATACATACATTGTTGTACGCATAGAAACATACTAATATGAATACCTCTTCGAGGCGGTGAGCTGGCAGAAACGTTAGCAATCCGGGCGAAATGCTTAGCGGTATTTCGTCTGCCGATACGTTCTGAGTTCAAATTCCGCCGGGGTCGACTTTGCCTTTCATCCTTTCGGGGTCGATAAATTAAGTACCAGTTACGCACAGGGGTCGGTATAATCGACTTAATCCGTTTGTCTGTCCTTGTTCGTCCCCTCAATGTGCAGCCCCTTGTGGGCAGTAAAGAAATAAGAATCGTTAGCACACCGGGCGAAATGCTTAGCGGTATTTCGTCTGTCTCTACGTTCTGAGTTCAAATTCCGCCGAGGTTGGCTTTGCCATTCATCATTTCGGGCTCGATAAATTAAGTCCAAGTTGCACACTGGGGTCGGTCTAATCGATCCCTCCACCCCCAATAAGACCCCGGGCTTTCTGTCTAGAGGAGAAAAAATACGAATACCTTTTCGAAAGTCAAAGAGGAAGAAGATAACCACGAGCAACTCCTTCGAAACCATTGACTTCTCTACCGGGAATTTAAATTCACATATAAAACCAATAATAAATGTCATAATTATAATTGTAATTGCCACAACAATTGTAATTACTGCACATGGTTTTGTGAGAAAATGCCGATGTGACAATATGGAAAAATCTAGTTTTATCGGGAATAAAAATCAAGCCGTCATTTTGCACATTACAGGTACAAACAATAAGGGGAACACTACAAATATGGAAGGTTTTTCCAACTTTCAACATGCGATATTGATTTTGTTATGAACACTCCAACGAAGGAGCTCTGGGTTTTCATAGAAACTAAATCCTTTCTCAGACGATAATTTCAAATGGTTTAAAACCAAAGAGATATATATTTATACTTACACACACACACACACACACACACACACACACACACACACACACACACATATATATATATTTATATATATATATATATATATCAAAAAATAAGCAACACGGATTTCAAAGGTGATTGCAGTACGCACGTTTCATGCTACTCCAATTTATTTAAGTAATGCGAGCATTACATTAAATGCAATATGAAGAGCAATCTTCAGCTGCACGAAAATGCAGAAAATTACTGTAAAAAAGACATATTATAAATGTGGCAACATTTCAAATCCAAGTGGGAGAGAGAATACATAAAAATCCAAATGTGAGGAAGAATACATAAGTCCATCTTGACATAGCCGAGTCTATCGTACATGCATATGCATATGCATATGCATACTTATGAATATGTGTCCGTGTGTGTGTGTATGTGTGTGTGTGTGTGAGCGTGCGTGTGTGTGAGTGTGTGCATGTGTGTTTTATATATCATTATGGAGAGAGATAGATAGATCGATTGATTTATAGATAGACAAACAGACAAACAGACAAAGATAGATAAATAGACAGACAGACAGACAGACAGACAGATATTCTTTCAATGTTGATTTCTTCTGTCGTTTCACTACATATAATTCTCTTTGAACAGTTCTTTCTGGGTTACATGCAGAAGAATGTGAGAAATTTGTTAAGGAATTCAGGACCACAGACTACGAAGTATCGTTTGACATACATCCAATGATACACACACATTTACACACGCGCGCGCGTACATACACAATCATATACACGCACTTACAGAAACATAAGCATTTACATGTCCTAAAGGAGTATCAAAATTTGTTCGGAAGGGTCCCTTTAAGGCAGACGTGACTTCACAGACATTGTTAATGGCTACGAGCGTAGAACTTTATATATATATA
>NC_068997.1:49329698-49330800 GCF_001194135.2 Octopus bimaculoides | reverse complement strand
GTGTGTGTGTCTTCTATCTTTTAATTATTATAAATCTTCCAGTGAAGAGAGAGCCGGTTTCCAACAAAGATACAGGGCTCCATCTTTGTGATGTAGTTAACACAGGCAAATTCACATTTGGAACTTGAGAAAAGTCTTGCATATTTTGACTGTTCCACTCACAGATTGCACTTGTAAGTATGAGTCGGTCAATTTCTCTCTCTGAAAATCCCAGTTGATCCAGATTCTCCTTTAAACATTTACTAACAAAACCTAGTGCTCCAATTATTATTTGTATGAATATGAATTCAGAGTCTGGATATAGAAGCTGGAGGTTTCGAAGCAGTTGTCCATAGATATCCTATTTTTCTTTGATTTCCAAAGAGATACATATATCTGCAAGGCAGTTGACCTCTATCTTACGCATGTAAGTATGTATGTATGTATGTATGTATGTATGTATGTATGCATGTATGAATGTATTTATACATGCATGTATGTATGCATGTATGTATGTAATTTCTCCCAACTGGTACTTATTCTATAAACGTTGAAATGATAAAAGGCAGAGTCGAACTCGGTGGAATTTGAACTCAGAATGTAAAGACAGACGAAATTATACTAAACATTTTGTCCGGCGTGCTAACAATTCTGCTAGCCCATCACCTTCATAATAATAATAATAATAATAATAATAATAATAATAATAATAATAATAATAATAATAATAATAATAATAATAATAATAATAATAATGACTTCAGAGAAATTTGAGCCAAAGGACAAAAGCAAACGTTGTAATGTAGCCTTTACTCTTTTTCTTGTTTCAGCCATTTGACTGTGGTCATGCTGGAGCACCGCCTTTACTCTTATTCTTTGTAAACCCAGTACTTATTCTATCGGTCTCTTTTGCTGAACCGCTAAGTTACAGGGACGTAAACACACCAGCATCGGTTGTCAAGCGATGTTGGGGGGACAAACAAAGACACCCACACATATACACACACATACATATATACATATATGCATATATACGACGGGCTTCTTTCAGTTTCCGTCTAGCAAATCTACTCAGAAGGCTTTGGTCGGCCCGAGGCTATAGTAGAAGACACTTGCCCAAGGT
>NC_068997.1:49328915-49329688 GCF_001194135.2 Octopus bimaculoides | reverse complement strand
CGGCCCGAGGCTATAGTAGAAGACACTTGCCCAAGGTCCCACGCAGTGGGACTGAACCCGGAACCATGTGGCTGGTAAGCAAGCTACTTACCACACAGCCACTCCTACGCTTATGTGTTAATTTTGTTTTAAATAGATTCAATTCCTGGACAGCGCCCATCCTGGAGCACCCACCACCAGTTCATTTGCATCCTCTGTAACATTCGATGCTTAATGTCTTAAGATGAAATCAATAATTTTCCGGGAATAGTTTCTTCTATTATTAAAATCTCTCGTTTAAGTAATTAAATTTCTTTTTTCGGAAGAATAATTACGACAATGAAGGAACGCTATTTATAGAACCGCGTTTACCATTTGTTTTGTATTTCATTTCCACGATTTTCTTCCTAAGGAATTTCTAGTTTGGCACATGCCCAGAAGTTGAAAGGAATGCTACAAACTATTTAGCAATACTTGAAAAGCAAGACCGCAAAATACTTTAAAACTTAAGAGAAGCTCTGAAAAATCCATAACTGTTAAATTTTCAGTTTAGTTGATAAGTACATGCGCTAAGCTGTGTTTCAGGACATTCACTCAATGAAAAAATGTTCCTCTTTATCATTTAATAGGTAATAATGTACATACACAATTGTATGTATGTATGTATGTATGTATGTATGTACTCAATTCTTTTAGCAGAGTACATAAGAAATTTTGAAAAAGAATGTTTGACTCATTTTGAAATCCCTATCACCCTCTCATAAAAGTTATATATATATATATATTTATATATA
>NC_068997.1:49327854-49328747 GCF_001194135.2 Octopus bimaculoides | reverse complement strand
TAGATAGATAGATAGATAGATAGATAGATAGATAGTTATGTATGTGCGTGTATACATACATACATAGATACATACATATATACATATTTATGTATATCAAATTACACACACACACACATACATATAATTTACAAAGTTTAGGTATGGAAAGTTAAACTTATAATGTATATTTAGACTGAACATTCAGAAAACTTAAAGCAAACTCGACGGCCTTTCCCTGTTTCGCCGAAATCGAAAGTGAAAGTATGATGCCTGTTTTGACGCTCATATCAATGGGACTAACTAACAGAGAGAAGGTGACACACATTAACAGGTTGTTGATAAGAAGAATATAATCGATATGAAAATTGTTGAAGAAAGGGTTGTGGGTTGTAGTCCATTTGATAATTGTTGAGAAAAAGAATATTGCCTATTTTTACATATTGTAGGAAAGACAACACTATTATGTATGACAATTGCTAAAAATAATTTAAAATAAAAGGGTACAGGCCATTTCAAGAGTGTTCAAAAAGCGACTATAGTGTGCTTGTTTTTCTGTACATTTTCGAGTAGGAGTGAATGCTAACTTTATCATAGGGCCATTTTGGATCAGAATTAATGAGAAGAGGTAAAGCCAATATGATACTAGAAGGCTTGATGTTCTGTTATATTATAGCCTTTGGACATTTCTGCTGTTTTAATAATAATAATAATAATAATAATAATAATAATAATAATAATAATAATAATAATAACTAATGTGAACCTTGACCAGCAAAATGTCATAAAAGAGTTAGAACCAGCGGAGAGCTACAAATACCTAGGGGTAACTGAAGGGGACAATATCAAGCACTCAGTGATGAGGGAAAGGATCAGAAGAGAATGTTATCGCAGGGTGAGAGCAATGCTGAAGA
>NC_068997.1:49323858-49326812 GCF_001194135.2 Octopus bimaculoides | reverse complement strand
AATGTGGAATCTGAAGACGAAAACAATACCTATTGTCATAGGTGCCCTGGGAATGACAGCGAAACGGGCTGATTACTACCTAGCTCAGATACCAGGAAACCCCAAAATGGCTGAAGTTCAAAAGATAGTGCTCATGGGAACTGCCCATATCCTACGTAAAATACTGTCTATGTGATCTCAAATTTTAAAGCAAACACATAATTTTCTTATGGTTTCTTAAACATTCACTTGAACAAAACTGTACAAATCCAAATATATGGTACCCTAGGCATAACACCTACATGAACTTCTAACTTGTTGTCTCTTGAGGTCTCTGGGTGAGATTTGGATCCAACTTGTACAAATGCAAAACAAAAGTCAAACATAAAGTAATAATAATAATAATGATAATTCCGCTATCACATGCCTTTGTAAATTAACAATCTGCTGCGTTTAGTATAATGACATACAGTGTGTTTCTGTGACCTAGGTGTCAGGAAGACACTCAGCAAGAAATGGAAACAAAATTGAAAGATGATGTGGATGATGATGATAATAATAATAATAATGAAAAGAAGAAGAAGAAGAAGAAGAACAAGAAGAAGAAGAAGAATCCTTTTTCTTTAAGCACGAGACCTGAGACTTTTGGGGAAAAGAACATTCGAGTACATAGACCCTAATAAACAATTAGTACATTACTTCATGTTCTGAGTCGAGGTCGACTTTGCCTTTCGTCGTGCGGATTCGATGAAATAAGTACAAGTAAAATATTGGGGGTCGATGCAATCGACTATCTCCCTACCATAAAATTGCTGGCATTGTGCTAAAAAATAAGAAATTATTATCACTATTATTATTATTATTATTATTATTATTATTATTATTATCATTATTATTATTATCCTTATTCGTGCGGCTGTTTTGTACTAATGAGTGCAGTTGTGCTTAACAAAGATATTTTTTTTCTTTTTAAATTAACGTTTTATGTGTTTTATTTGTGATTAAATGATTAATTATATCTCGTGAATGCCAGATTTGAAAATAATTTTTCTCTTTTTCTTAGTTTTCTCCTTTTTTTGATTTTTGTTTGAAATCATCTCCGAAAAATTAATTGATCTTTCTCTTTTATGTCGTTGGTTCTGTTGGACTTAAGCTAAAATCCCGCCAGACATCCTCTTGTTATTGCTTACTTCTCTTCAGCACATCCTTAATACCGTCATAAATATTACTGTTTTGTTGATGTTATATCCTGTTCCTCTCTAGTTACACTTTTCGTTTGGATCTGATTCAATCCAATCTTGCACAGTTTTATCTTCATTTCTATTTGCTTTCCTCTTAGAATATTTTTAATTACGCTCTCTTCTTTGTAATTTTAATATTATTTATTTCCTCCAGTAAATTGGGCAGCATTTAAAAGAAAAAAAAAACTGAATATTCTAACAATTACTGATTCAGCAATTGCTTCTCTCTTTAGACATTTTTCAAATCTCTTGACCTGGATAACGGGTAGTCTATCAATTCCTGTTAACCCTTCCGGGCATTAATTCATCCCTAAGTATTCTCAAGTAAAACAAGCACAGGTTAATGATATGGGTAAGGCAGTAATTAGCTGATTCGAGAATTGTGATTTCACATTTGCTTCAGGTGATTTATTAATCAAATTTAGTATTCTAGACACAACATAAGGCTGTCAGTTAGAAGAATCGCTGGCGCGTCAGACAACCCTGGTTTCAACAATTTTCATATCGATTATGGTCTTCTTATCAACAACCTGTTAATGTCAGTTCGCATCCCGTCGAGATCAACTCTGTTCTTCATCCTATCGGGGCTGATGAAATAAGTGCCACTTGAGCACTGGGTCTATGTAATCGAGTTACCCACTCCCTCGATTTCTATTAATATGTCACGTTTTATAAATATTAGCGCTTACACCTATTCTTGTAGGTTTTTCAAATATGATTTCACTGTGTGTGTGTGTGTGTGTGTATGTGTGCATATGTGTGTGTGGCTGTGTATTATTATTATTATTATTATTATTATTAGTAGTAGTAGTAGTAGTAGTAGTAGTAGTAGTAGTAGTAGTAGTAGCAGTAGTACCTCCGCCTTAACGAAGGCGGAAGTATTGTTTTCAGTCGAGTTTGTTCATTTGTTTGTCCGTGGACAAGATATCTCAAGAACGGCTGGATGGATTCGGATGAAACTTTCAGGGATGTTTGGCCTTATGCCTGGCACGAACTTATTGGATTTTGGTATAGATCCGTTATCGGACAAGGACTCTGGATTATTTTTCCGTTTTTTTTAGTTATTTTTTGAGAGCGGTCGGGTTCATTTTTAGTATTCTCATTTGTGAGAGCAGTCGAGTTTATTTCAGATATTCTCATTTTAAAAACCATCTCCGACTAAACGTTGAGAGGATGTTGGTGTTGTCTTGGAGGAGGTTTCTGCTCTTTGAGTGCTCTTGTTGCTGTTATTATTATTATTATTATTATTATTATTATTATCGTTGTTGCTTTAATTCTTGATATTATATCTCCGCCGAAACTTAATCAATTATCTATTTTGCATTAAACTAGGGTTAACAACAAAAGGAGAAACAAAAAGCTATAAACAATACCATAACAACAACAGCAACAACAACAACAACATGTGCAACAATAATAAACAATAACTATATTAAAACAAATATGAACATAAATAAATCGGCAAAAACCAAAAACAAAACGAAGAATTATTTAAGACGTAAAGTTGTAAAAGAGATAATTCACAGGAAAGAAAAAATTGTTCAAAGTGGTTTCCTAAAGAAATTCTTAAAAGCATAAAAATCCATTTAAGTGTTTTCAATGACTTCTTAAAGCATTATCAGTGTCTGTAAGAGTAAGGGTGTGTGCATATATATATACATACATACATACACACACACACATATATATATATATATATATATATATATATATATATATATATATATATATATA
>NC_068997.1:49313694-49317178 GCF_001194135.2 Octopus bimaculoides | reverse complement strand
GAGACACACGAAATGCCGCTAAGCATTTCGTTCGGTATGCTAACGTTTCTGCCCCCTCGCCGCCTTCAAAGGCACAAATATTCGATGAATAAAGTATGTAAGTTTTTCTTTATAACTCCCATATCGTTTCCTGGCAAAAATGTTTTATACTTTTTGTTAAGTAAATATACGCATAGTATTGTCCGTCTTGTTATTTTTTTAAATGTTAAGACAGCGAGCTGGTAGAAACGTTAGCACGCCGGGCGAAATACTTAGCGGTATTTCGTCTGTCTTTACGTTCTGAGTTCAAACTCTGCCGAAGTCGACTTTGCTTTTCATCATTTCGGTGTCGATAAATTAAATACCAGTTGCGTACTGATGTCGATCTAATCGACTAGACCCTCCCCCACAATTTCAGGCGTTCTGCCTAGCGTAGAAAAGAATATTTTTCACATGTGTACCGTTTGAAAAATCTAAATGAATGCTTTTGAAATCATTTTGCTATTATTCACTAAAATAGTTATTCTGACGTAATATAAGAAAAAGGTAACTATACTTCAATAACCTCTTTCGTAAAACTTTAAATAAATGTTTCAAAGACCTTTTGTCATCTTATTTTTTTAAATAATTATCCTGATGAAAGATAATACAAAGTGTAAATATTCTATACATTTTGAAAATATTCTCTTTAAAAACTTTTTCTTCTATTCTCTGGAATTCTTTCAGTCGCAGTGTAATACAAAGAATTAAAATATATTTCTCAAATATTATTCGTTTTAAACCTGTAAATAAATGTTTTAAAGACTTCTAAAATAGTTACTGAGTCGCAGTGCAATAATAAAAAACAAAAAACGCTAACTATCTTTATCTAGTAAACTATCTTGTAAAACTGTAGCTAAATATTTCTAAGATTCTTTAGTATTTTCTAAAATATCTCATCTAACGGGGCGTGATACAAAGAATAAATATTATGTCTCGAATAAACACTGTTTAAGAATTGTAAATAAAAAAATTAAACCACTTGCTTGTCTAAACCATTTTCATAAGTTTGTCTTAAACAGCCACGTTTGTTTTCACGTATATAGTCAGCCCCTGTTTCATAAGTCTCGATTTACTGTGGTTGAAAAAAATTAGGACTGTGTATCATTTATGATGCATGGACACTAGGGAAATATGGCTTGCGTATCACATGCATTATATCGTATCATTTACATGCTTTATTTTCCTTTCATGTGTTTTCTTCTTTTTCTACTGTTGTTTCAATGGTATATTCTGCATAAATCCTCGCCGTTTCGGTGAATTATCATTGTAATAGCTCCTCATTATAGCCCTTGTGGCGGATATGAGATGTCATTGTCATTATTGTTATTATTGATAAATAAGAAAACAAAAGACAAGAAAGATAAAGAAACGCTAATGGAGATTTACTGGAGCTATTCACGGAAAACCAATATGGCCGAAATCGCCATTGTGATTGTGTACGTGTATGTATATATATATCTGTTAATGTATGTGCGATATATGTGTCTCTGTGTATGTATATATGTGTAAATCATTGCGTGTATGAATGTCTATGTGTTTGCGCGCGTGTGTGTGTGTGTGTGTGTGTGTGTGTAGAAAAGAGAGAAATAGTTATGATATACGTGTGTATATGCGTTTGTGTATTGGAAAGTGCGTGCAAATGTTTGCACATGCGCATAAGTGCATGTGGAAAAGAAAGTGCATTTCGCTGATCACGTTACTATTTTATGTATATACATATATATATATATATGTGTGTGTGTGTGTGTGTGTGTGTGTGTGTGTGTGTGTGTGTGCGTACAGGTATAGGAGCTGCATGTGTGCATGCGTGTGTGAGAAAGGATGAAATACAGTATGCTTATGTAACAGAAAAAGTGTGCGCGTATGTATAACTGTGTGTGTACTCGAGTGTGAGTGTGTGCACCCGAGTGTGTATATGTTTGTATGTATATGTGGGAAAGAGAGAATCGGTGTTTACAATCGGTGTGTGTGTGTGTGTGTGTATGTATATGTATATATACTGTGCATTTATATATCGCTAAGTGTGCGTTCGTGTGTGTGTGTGTGATTTTCTTCGATAGCTTTGTGTTTGTGTCTGTGCTTGTGTATCTATGTGAGAGCGTTGTATGTGTGTGTGTGTGTGTGTATAACAGTGTGTACGTATCTACAGCCCACTGTATATATACATATATATATATCATTGTCCAATTGTCTGTGGTTGTGTGTGTGTCCATGTGTCCTTGTCCGATAGTGTGTGTTTGTGACAGACACTGTATGTGTTCTCCCAGTAACATTTGCAACAGATAATGTATATGGCATAGCGTGTTTCGATCAATATGTCAAATCTTTTGTGTATATCAGTACCTGTATGTCTTTATACCTGTGTATGCGTATGCGTATGCGTGTGTAAGCGTATGTGAACGTCCGTGTGTGTGTGTGTGTGTTTATGTGTTTGTGCGTTTGTGTGTGAGACAGTCGGCATACGTGCTATATCTATTTGTGCATGAGAGAAACACCATCAGAAAGAGATTGTGAATTGCTCTGCGTGTATTTGTCTCTAACAGAGCATTCGTGTAAATGCACAGATCAGCTAGAGTATCTATCCTTTTTGATACGAACTATACGCTCCTAAATCTGTGTGTATTTGCCTGTAAATGTATATTTGCCTGTAAAAATATAAGCATATCTATTTTATTCTCTATACAGTATGTGTGCATGAGTGTGTACGTGTGTATGCATATGTATTTATTTTTGTTGTTTTTGTTTCTTTTTTTCTGTGTATGTATATAGGTGTTTGTCTATGGTCAAAGGTTAGCGCTGACTTTCGAGCTACTAGTAAAAAAAAACTCAGTGGAAAGGGAGAATGAGATATATAAAGACAGAGGAGAAAGACAAACTGTGGTAAAGACTCACAAGACGTAGAGAGTAAATTAAAGTCGTCAGTTACAGAACCGCTGGGAATATTGAACGTGTCTTATTTTGTACGTGTCACTTTGCTTAAACCTTTGACTCTTTCTTAATGTTTTCAAAAATGAATCTATGTATGTGTAATATTCATCTATATACCGATGCATATATGAATCTATCTATCTATCTATCTATCTATCTATCTATCTATCTATCTATCTATCCATCCACCTATATTTTTTCTCTCCCTCTCTGTCATTTTATGTGTGTGTGTGTGTGTATGTATGTATATATATATATACATATATATATATATGTATGTGTGTGTGTGTGTGTGTCTGTGCGTGTGTGTGTGTCTGTACGTGTATGTGTGTGTGTGTATCGATGAATACACACATATATATAACACGTACGGTTAAAAATGTATGTACGCATCTATATAACTATGTATGCACATACATGTACAATGTTATGTACATATATATGTAGGTATGTATGCACATATATATATATATATATATATACGCACGCATATATATACATATATATATATATGCGTATGCATATATACACATAT
>NC_068997.1:49312785-49312985 GCF_001194135.2 Octopus bimaculoides | reverse complement strand
GTTTATGTATGTGTAAATATAAATGTGTGTATATGATTGCGTATACAAGTTTATGTGAGTGCGCGTGTCCACATGTGTATGCATGTGTATATATACACACACACACACGCACACACACACACACACATATATATATATATTTATATGTATATATGTGTGTGTGTGTCTGTGTATGTATCTGTATGTGTGTTTATGTGTAT
>NC_068997.1:49311941-49312775 GCF_001194135.2 Octopus bimaculoides | reverse complement strand
GCATATGTATGTATATCTATTTATATATGTATGTTATGTGTTTGGTTGTGTATGTGTATGTTTGGCGGTGGAGGGGGGGAGCGAAAGAGAGAATTTGACAGAGAATAATGAATAAGTTGTACTTAATATCACTGCCAATAAAAACAGAGTGTGCTCAATACAGGTGATTTATGAACTAAACTGGAGTTTTCGATGCATCGTAATGACCTGTGGTAGTTCTCAGGACAAGGATTTATTGTATTTCTGATATTGTTGCGAACATGATGTTCAGCAGCGCTTTTTTTTTTTTTGTCTCCAAAGCTCCTACCAACATAGATAGGGTTTCTTCTTAGGTGTCACATATTTTCAGACCTCTATATATGTAGAGTATGGAGGCGCAATGGACCAGTGGTTTGGGCAGCGGACTCGCGGTCGGAGGATCGCGGTTTCGATTCCCAGACCGGGCGTTGTAAGTGTTTATTGAGCGAAAACCCCTAAGCTCCACGAGGCTCCGACAGGGAGTGGTGGCGACCCCTGTTGTACTCTTTCGCCTCAACTTTCTCTCACTCTTTCTTCCTGTTTCTTGAGTAACGCTGCGATGGACTGGCGTCCCGTCCAGCTGTGGGGAACACATACGCCATAGAAACCGGGAAACCGGGCCCATGAGCCTGGCTAGGCTTTGAAACGGCGACATTTATCGTTATATATGTAGAGTGGAGGCGTGTGGCTTATTGTTTATGGGTGCTAGACTCATTATCGTAAGATTGTGGCTTCGATTCCTGTAACGAGAGACGCGTTGCATTCTTGAGCAAGACACTTCATTTCACGTTGCTCCAGTCCACTCAGGTGGCAAAA
>NC_068997.1:49311696-49311931 GCF_001194135.2 Octopus bimaculoides | reverse complement strand
AGAGAGAGAGAGAGAGAGAGAGAGAGAGAGAGAGAGAGAGAGAGAAATGCATGGATAGTTATATACATGGATACATGCATATAAACATGCATATACACAATCAACTCTATGACTTTCAGTTATTTGATATTATAATATGATTGAAATATCAATATCTCTATTGAAGCTTCAGTAAATATTATTACTATTATTATTGTTGTTGTTATTATTGTTATTATTATTATTATTATTATTA
>NC_068997.1:49310684-49311686 GCF_001194135.2 Octopus bimaculoides | reverse complement strand
TATTATTATTATTATTATTATTATTATTAGTATTATTATTATTATCATTTTTTTAATTATTTTCTTCTTCATAAAATATTATTTTAGGAAAAAACATTTTTTGCATCATTTAAAAAAAAATTCTTAAGTAATTTTTGTTCTAACTCTCTTTTTTTATTTACATGCTTATTTCGTGTTAAAATTTCGTTCTTTTCATTCCAATATTTCTTACCATTTTTCATGTTCCATCCTTTTCTTCATTCTTTCCATGCATTCCCTTCCTTTTTTTCTTTCATTCCTTCCTTCCTTCCTTCCTTCGTTTCCTTACATACCATTCTCTTCCATCCTTTCAACGTTCACTATCAACTTACAATGAAAGCAAATTTCAAATAGAATTCCGTAGCTCAATTTCTAGACTTGCAATTCTTCATCTTTTCATTCTACCCCACCCCAATCACACCACTCTTCCTCTTCATTATCTTCCAATTTAACTTCCTCTTCATTATTCTCATCCATCCCAAGATAATCTAAAATAATTACCAATTCCATTCAAAGCTTTACTTTCAACATAAACCGCTATTTTCTCACATCTTGCTGATAATTTTATGCAATTTACCTCCGCGTATGTTCCCGTTCGTTTATTCAGTTCGAAATATATAAATGAATGAATAAAACACAACAATGACAAGAAAGAATAAAGCACAACAACAACAATAACAACAACAACAACAACAATAATAATAATAATAATAATAATAATAATAATAATAATAATAATAATAATAATGATAATAATAATAATAATAATAATAACAATAATAATAATAATAATAATAATAATAATAATAATATTAATAATAATAATAATAATAATAACTTCTTTATTTTCTATAATTTCCTATTCCCATGATACAAAACTTTATACAGAATGATTACAAAACATGTGCGTGGATGTTTGTTATCTATCTGTCCATCTATCTACCTCTCTCTCTCTCTCTCTCTTTCTCTCTCTCTCTCTCTCTC
>NC_068997.1:49307775-49310587 GCF_001194135.2 Octopus bimaculoides | reverse complement strand
CCTCTCCCCCCTCTCTCTCTCTATATATATTTATACACATATATATTTGTGTATAAAATACTATTGATTCACCAAGAAGCGATATTTTACAGAAGCCAACATGTGAAGGAAGATTATTCTTTAATAAATTTTGAACTGATTGCCTTCGCAAATATAAGTACTCTGAGTTTCGCGTCACCATTCCTTCAGCGGATAATCTGAGCCTATCACCACTAAAATTACGCCCTTTGCCCAAAGTGTAATCTCATCTCCAATTTCATATAATACACATATACTTCCATATGACCTGCATTTGTCCAGGTAGCACACATCCAGCTAGAACCGGGACAGAGCTTCCTTAACTTTTTACTTATTCTAGGGACTATGGAAACAGTCTTCGGTTTTTTTAAACCATTGGATTACTGGGTAAATGTAAAATTATTTTATAGAATGATGTGATTTGTTCTAAATTTTGATTACGCTCTACCGATATGCACCTCTTTTGGTGCATATTAAGCATTTCTGAAATGTGTAGAAAGCCACACATTGTAGGGCCCCGTTACTGTTGAATAAACCGGGTTCTTGTGGACAGATATTTACGGACACAAATCGCTTTTGGTCGAATTTCACTTCAAAAAATTGCCTTTAAATAGTCGCAGGACAATGAGGCGAAACTTATGTTGAGAACTATGGCTCTGTATTAGAGAAGACTCTCGTGGCTTCTTCATGCCCCACTTTATTGCCCTTTGATGATAGTAACAATGAGTGTGATGCAAGTTTTCTCTAATTTGCTTACCCTCCGGCTTCACTTGGACCTGAAACTGGTACTGGCTGGATGTAGCGGCAGCAACAGCAAATAGTCACACAGGCCAGCATTTTCTTTTTCATCTTCCCTTTTCTGAAACGAAGACTAAGTTGGTCTTCACTGTCACATGTGTAGCACCTGGGCATTCTTCATTCTATCACGAGCGCCATTGTTTGCCCATGTAAGAGGTTGTAGACATATGCATAAAGTCATATATCTTAACGGAATAGTATATCTGAGTTAATATACCATAGCATCGGATTAGTACCTACCTTAACGACTAGTATTTTCCTTATCGACTGGTACTTAATTAACTTATTGATTCGTACGTACTTACCTTATCGATTCGTACTTATTTACATGACTGACTGGTACTTATCTACATTTAACGTCTGAAATCTATTCATCGAAAGAATCAAACGCAAACATAATCTCTAAATTTAAACTCATAAAAGGTAATGAGCTTTATCCCAAGATATTTTATCTGGTACTTTCAAACGTCTGTCATCCACCGCTTTTGTTTTAATAATAATAACCTGTCTAAAAGTGTACGCGGTCACACTGCAGTTAATTAAAATGAAGCATGGAATTTGCAAAGCACTCTACAGACTCAAGAAACTCTCGGTAGGATTTCACGTAAAGCAAAAATCTTTGTAATTAAAGATCTGAAAGCTTTCTAAGTTGTTCTAATGACTTAAGAAATAAAAATCTTTCATTGTGTATTTCTAGTTGTTTGTTCTGCGTTTAGGCCTCGTCTACATCACTTTGTTTTCCGTTTCCATATGTTCTATAAAATATCCATCATTTAATCTACTATTTAATCAATTTTAGGTGTCGAGCTGGGAGAATCGTTAGCTCACCGGACGAAGTGCTTAACATTATTTCATCTTTCTTTACGTTCTGAATTGAAATTCCACCGGAGTCGACTTTACCTTTTATCTTTCGTGGTCGATAAAATAATTACCATGTGAGCACTGGGTTCGATGTAATCGACTTACATCGTCCCAGAAATTGCTGGTACTTAAAATCAGTTTAAACATCAATTTAATCAATAATTCAAGGCGACTCCTTGTATTTTACCAAGAACAAAGTCCAAAGCGGTAATGCCTGGAAGTGTTCACGCTATGCGCCACGCATCGGTTATGTCAAAGTAATCGCAGAGCTACATCAAATGAAGAATACAACACACCAACTAATCTGGGAATCGAAAGCACGATCTCGCGATCGTGAGTGCAACATTGTAACCACTAGTCCGTGCGTCTCTACCCGTATATGGGGTGTGCGTTTGTGTGTGTATGTTTGTGTGTGTATGTTTGTGTGTGTGTGTGTGTGTTTGGTAATACAAACAAGAAAATGTTGCCCAAAACGTGTGTCTATATATATATATATATATATATATATATATATATATATATATATATACATCTACACACATACACGCGTGCACACACATATATATGCGCCGAGGGTGAATGTTTGTGTGTATGTATGCACATATGTACGTATATGGGATAAGCACGCATACACAAAAACACAAAACCGTTGATAGTGTGGTTACACATTTCACATACAGGAAAGTTATAAGAATTCTGAACATTATTAAAGGAAAGACTTCAAGGAATAGACCTAAGATATTACAAGAGAGAGTGATATGACATGAATGACACCTAAGACCAAACCTGAGATGGCGTTCGTTACAATAGAAATAGTTGCCAAACAAACTCACACACACACAAACACACTGTCGCACGCACACACTCTCAAATATACATTTTACATATATATTATATGTGGTTTGTGTGTGTGTGTGTGTCTGTTATAGGATGAAAAGAACATTCATTACTCGCGTTGAAAAAGTTGTCTATAAGAAAACTAACATCATTTTTGACGCCAAAGGCGCAAAACTATGTATATACATGTGTGTATGAGTGGGGGGGGGTACATATACATATATATGTGTGTGTGGTGTGTCTAAACATGTGTGTATATACATATATGTATACGTATATATGAATATATATATATATA
>NC_068997.1:49303818-49304597 GCF_001194135.2 Octopus bimaculoides | reverse complement strand
TATATATGCGCATGCGTGTGTGTGTGTGTATGTGTTTAGGAAAGCGTACGATGGCGATGGTATTGGAGAGGCTGCAGGAGTTGATCTATAATTTTAATAGTTGGAAATTAAATTGTAATGTAAATTTTTGTTGATGCCTCAGAGAAAATGAAATGTTGCCCTACACGCCACCGCCTCACCCCATCGCACGCCAACACTGGAATCCAATTATTCTTTTGGAGATTGGCTCTGAGACAAGACATACCAGATGGCGTCACATGGGCCATAACATTAAGGGTCGCTCGCGCTTATTGACTTTTCAACAACAATAACAACAACAACAGCAGCGATAACATCATCAATAATAATAATAATAACAAAATTAATGATGACGACGAAGATGATGATGATGATGATGATGATGATGATGAAGATGATGATGATGATGACGACGACGATAATGCACTACAAAACTCATTAAGTTCATAGCAACATTGACACAGATACAAGTAAACACACACACACACACACACACTTTACGTAGCTCTCACTTATGTGTGTGTGTGTTAGTCTGTGTGTCTGTGTCTGTGTATGTGCGCGCGTGTATGTGTGCGTTTATATGTATATATATATATATATACTTATATATCTGTGAGTGTGTGTATGTGTATGTGTGCGTGTGGGTATGTATATATACATATATATATATATAATATATTTGTATACATATAACCATGTATATATATATATATGCATATATATATATGTACATGTATATATATACATGTATATATATATAT
>NC_068997.1:49302411-49303293 GCF_001194135.2 Octopus bimaculoides | reverse complement strand
ATTTATATATGTATATATCTATATATCTATATATGTATGTATATATATATGTATGTATGTTTGTATGTATGTTTGTATGTACGAACGTATGTATGTATGTAGGTATGTATGTATGTACGTATGTATGTATGTATGTATGTATGTATGTATAGAAAACTCTTAGAAGCAGAAACCATTCGTGTCTCAATTTACCAATATTCCAATCTAATTTATAGAAACACAACAGTCATTCCCTTTTCATCCTTAAGGGCACAACAGCTGCTGTCGTAGCTTCCCAAGAAGAATTACTAATTTGGCGACGTTTCTCAGTAGAGTTTCTCAGAGAAGAACTTGAAATATTCTGAATATGATTACTCTGCAAACCTCAAATATAAAATACTCCTTCTTTACTACAATATCTCAGATTTGTAGACGAGACTCAAAATCAATTAATCTGCAATGACGACGTACATTTATATAGAAATGTAATAAACGTGTTGAAGTATTTTATAGTAATACTAGACGTGGCTGCATGTTTAAAGAAGCATATTTTGCTACGACATGTTTTCGAGTTCATTTCTACTACGAGGTGATTTGCTCCCTGCGACATTGTTTGGTCCCACGAATGAAAAAATTCCTTAAAGAGAAACGTTTTGCAGATGTGGAAGAGGTGAAGAAAAAACGAAGGAGGCGTTGAAAAAGCATTACTTTTTAAGAGTTCCAAGTCTGCTTCGAACAGTGTAAAACGCGCCTGGACTGATGTATTCCTTCAAACGGAGAATACTTCAAAGGCGATAAAAGTGTAAACATGTAAGACTAAGTGAACAAAATAACATTGCAAAATTCCGGTTTCTTTTGAGTAGCGCCTCATATATATAAATATATATGTATATATATATATAT
>NC_068997.1:49301332-49302026 GCF_001194135.2 Octopus bimaculoides | reverse complement strand
TCTCATGTATATTATGACGTTTAACAACTCATCAATCACTGGCAATCTCTAATTAACCACCGCATCCACACAATCATTATAGCCAGTCTTTAATTAGAAACCTGAGCACAGGTTTCCATGGTAGGCATAGACAACTATGGCAATTAGATGCTTCAGATACTATAAAATGTAGGTCTTAGGTTTCTCACAGCCTTTTGAGGTGCCACTGCTAGAATTGAACTCAGTATCGCTTGGTAGAACCTCATTTGTTATTTACACACTGTGGCTATTTTTTAAAGTTGTTTAAAGGCGGTGAACTGGCAGAATCGTTAGTACGCCGGGCAAAATGCTCAGTGGCACTTCATCAGTCTTTTACATTCTGAGTTCAAATTCCGCCGAGGTCGACGTTGCCTGTCATGCTTACGGGGTCGATAAATTAAATACCAGTGAAACGATGGATCGATGTAATCCCCCAGAATTTCAGGCGTTGTACCTTTAGTAGACAGGATTATTAAAAGTGATCTGTTTTAGTTTTAGTTACGAAGCAGAGTATATTTTCATACTTTTAGTTGAATATATGTGGCCTGTAATAGGTGTCTTTTACATGTTCTGTCAGTCATTTGATTGCGGCCATAGTGGAGGACTGCCTTGAAGGGTTTTATTTGAACAAGTTTTTGAAGTTTTTTAAAAATTTTTACTTACACACACACACACA
>NC_068997.1:49299615-49300475 GCF_001194135.2 Octopus bimaculoides | reverse complement strand
AGAAGAAGAAGAAGAAGAAGAAGAAGAAGAAGAAGAAGAAGAAGAAGAAGAAGAAGAAGAAGAAGAAGAAGAAGAAGAAGAAGAAGAAGAAGAAGAAGGAAGAGGAGGAGGAGGAATGAAGGAACATAATAGAGATAATTCCATTCTTAATGTAGAAACAGGACTGAGATTTCGGCGATGCATCATCTGCACTATTATAGATTATTATTAGCGATCACAGCTGGAGAAGAAGAATATTGCCTTCGTCAGAAGATTATGTCGGCCGTAGACAAATACGTCGTGTTGACTATACGAGGCAAACACAGGGTGTTGACCATAGGAGGCAAACACTCGTAAATCGGTGATGTTTTCAGTAACGATCAGCAAACACATGCAAACAAGTATGAAACGCGAAAGGATGAAAAGCGAAGTAGACATTATGGGGACGGATGGGTCTGAAGTAAGGGTGTAAAAAGGCTGCAACTAAATACTTCAAGGCATTTTGTCAGCTGTTCTAACAGGTTCGTCGTCGTCTTGGCCTCTCTTCGACTATGACTAACAATAGGCGAAATCATCCTTGGTGTAGCGTTGAACAATTAAAGACAACCTGGTTTTCCAACTGATAAGATCAATGCTTGTGACCCGTGTTAAGGCAAAGAAAATTTAGCCTTTTCCCAACAATACAGTTACTACTACTACTACTACTACTACTACTACTACTACTACTACTACTACTATTGCTACTACTACCACCACCACCACTACTACTGCGGCAGCTCCCATTACTACTACTACTACTACTACTACTACTACTACTACTACTACTAATAATAATAATAATAATAATAATAATAATAATGATGATGATGATGATGATGAAG
>NC_068997.1:49299313-49299605 GCF_001194135.2 Octopus bimaculoides | reverse complement strand
TAATAATAATAATAATAATAATAATAATAATGATGATGATGATGATGATGAAGACAATAATAATAATAATAATAATAATAATAATAACAATAATAATAATAATGTGATTTCAAACCGGAAACGGAGGCTCTAATCTGTGCTTTCCAAGAGCAAACACTAAGAACAAACTACATAAAATATAGAATAGACAACATAGCAGAAAGTGATAAGTGCAGAATCTGTGGACAAAACGGTGAAAAAGTTCAATCTCATTCTTCATCTACTATTCGAGACAAGAAATCTAGTTGTAATA
>NC_068997.1:49292754-49299213 GCF_001194135.2 Octopus bimaculoides | reverse complement strand
TTTGTGTTTGTGTGTGTGTGTGTGTGTGTGTGTGTGTGTGTGTGAGGTGTAAATTGCTTGCGACTAAATTAAATCTCTGAGATCTTGAACAGAAACATCTTTTTGATCAGGAAGAAGACGTTCAACTTGTCAAGGCTCTACGTATATGTGTAAGCGTGTGCGGGTATATAGATGTGCGTGTGTTAATGTGTACGTGAGAGTGTGTGTAAGTGCATGGACATATGTGTGTCGCTGTGAAGATAGCTACAAGTTAATTTAAATGTGATTGTGCATGTGTATGTGTGTGTGCGCGCGCGCGTGTGTGTGTGTATGAAAGAGAGAGGGAGAGAGAGAAAGAGAGAGAGAATTTGCTAATATGAATGTGTGTGTTTCTCTATGTGTTCGTATGTGTAAGCGTTTATATTCGACTATGCGTAAGTACGTGTGTTTGTGTGTATGTGTCTGCAGGTATGTGTGTGTTTCTGTGTGCGAGTGTGCGTATGAGCATGTGTGTATAAGTACTTGAGTGTGTGCTGGCATATGCCTTGTTGTTGTTGTTGTTGTTGTTGTGTGTGTGTGTGTGTGTGTGTGTGTGTATGTGCTTGTGTTTGTGCGTGTCTGTGTTTTGAGGGGAGGAGGGTATTTGTGCCTTTGTGTGCAGATGTGTTTCTGCCTATTTGCGCAGTCTTTTCTCAGCAGTTAAAAGTAACAACCAACAGAAAGGTACCAAATACATCAACACCATGGTCATCTGCACCACCACCACCACCAGAGGACGACGCGTCGTCATCGTCGTAATCATCAACGCCATCATCATCATCGTCATCATCATCTTCATCATCATCATCGACATCGCCGTCACCGTCGTCGTCATCATTATCATCATCATCGTCATCATCATCGTCGTCTGTCTTTTTCATCGTCGTCATCGTCATCATCGCTGCCGTCGTCATCATGATCACGGCAGTAGTAGTAGTAGTAGTAGTAGTAGTAGTAGTAGTAGTAGTAGTAGTAGTAGTAGTAGTTATCGTCGTAGTTATTGTATCCGTTGTTGTCGTCTTCATCGTCGTCATCGTTATGAACATGGTCATCAACATCATCATCATGACTATAGTGAACGTTAAATATGCAAAAATAATAAAAATAAATAAATAAAATAAAATAAAAACCAACAACAACAACAATAATTAAATGCAAGTCAAATGTTAACAAAACGATAATAATTAACATTTTTGACATCAACCAAATTAAAACTAAAAACAAAATGCAATTAAAAAAAAAAAGTAATGTCTACCACGGCAACGACAGTATAATATTTAATCACAGAGTTTAATAAAAACAGCTACAACAACAACAACAACAGCAACAGGTACAATGACAAAAACTGCAGCAGCAGCAGCGACAGCAGCAAAAAATAACAAGGAGACAATGTGTGAGAGAAATAGCAAGGAAGCAATTAATGGTGACGATGACAAGATTGTATTCCCGCCACAACCAGCTGTTGATTGTTTTACTAAATGAATGCGTGTGTGTGTGTGTGTATTGTGTAGTGTGTGTGTGTTGTGTAGTGTGTGTGTGTGTATTGTGTAGTGTGTGTGTGTATTGGGTAGTATGTGTATTGGGTAGTGTGTGTATTGTGTAGTGTGTGTGTGTATTGAGTAGTGTGTGTGTGTGTGTGTGTGTTGTGTAGTGTGTGTGTGTATTGGGTAGTGTGTGTGTGTGTGTATTGTGTGTGTATTGTGTAGTGTGTGTGTATTGGAAATGTGTGTATGTAGGGGAAAGGTTAGAAAATGTCTGTGTCTGATGTGATGAGAGCTGTGGATGGGAAGGTGGGGGAAGGAGACTGAGGGAGAGGGAGAAGGGGAGAGAGGTAGTGGTGGTGATAAGGGGTAGGGAGAGGAAAATAGGAGAAGGGACTGGAAGAAAGAGACAGTGAGTGTGTGTGTGTATGTGTGTACGTAAGAGAGAGAGAGAGGGAGAGGGAGAGAGAGAGAAGTAGGGGAAAGAGAAAGGGAAAGAGAAAGAGAGGGAGGAAGCGGGTGGGAGGCAGTGGTAGGTAGATAGAAGGGAATGAAAGTGTTTGAGTGTGTGAGACAGAAAAAAAAATAGATGAAATGAAATAGGAGACGTGATGATGATGATGATGATGACGATGGTGATGATGGTGGTAGTGATGATGATGATGATGAAGTGGATAGTGGTGTTCCTGTTGGTGGTGATGACGATTTTGAGAATGACGATGATGTTGTTGCTGCTGGAGGTAACGACGACGATGACGATGACTGTCATGGCGATAGTCGTGGTGTGTCGGTGATGACTACGTCGAAGACGTAGATGATGATGATGATGATAAAATGGGATGATATGAGCTGAAGAAAAATTACGAGAGCCAAAACAAGAAAGAATCTCCCTGAATTACCCAAAATTTATACCGTTGGTCACCTCTTGAGTTATTTTCCATCGCTAAGTTTTTATTGCCATCATCATCATCATCATCATCATCATCATCATCATCATCATCATCATCATCATTATCATCATCAACGCCATTACCACCACCATCACGACGATCACTACCACAATCATTATTGTCGTCTTCGTCTTTATCATCATGACCATCATGACCATCATCGTTATCATCGTCATCGTCATAATCATCATCATCATCATCATCATCATCATCATCATCATCATCATCATCATCACCATCTCCACCTTCACCGCCAAGCGCAATTCCAGTAATGTTATTCTCATTGCGTGCTTTTGCTTACACAATCGAACGCAGCTCCCTCTGCTATATTTCATTCTGTCTTTTATGATTGTTTTTTTTTTCTTTTCTATTGTTCAATGTATCTTCCATTGTATATATCTCTACAGAGTTTTGCTTTCACCATTTTGTATCAAACTACGTGATTCTGATGAACAAAAGCACAAACGCTTTACAAAAGTCTAGAGTATATCTTTTCCAACACAAGTTCAATTCCTCTTTGACCACCAGCCCCGTTTCCGTCTCCATCTAAGTTATTTTCTCAGTATTTGTTCTTATCACAATAAAGCCACCACTTCCTGTTTTCTTTTGTAAAGATAAATCTTTTCTCTTATGGGCCGGGTATTGTTCATTTATTTCCCATTTTATTTCAATGTGTTTAGATGAATGGTAACGTGGTATAGAAGGACCAAAATCAGTTTCACTTCTCACTGTGAAGATTCTTCAGCAAATCAGTTTATTGAATGCGTTTTCTCCTTATTCTCTCGACTCTTGATCTATTAACGTTCTATGAAGGGAAGAAAAACAAATACACTTTCCACCAATTTTCTTGAGACAGTAATTATTTCCTTGTTTAATGAAATAATTCACTTAATAATATATTAAATTCATAAGTCAAAGGTCATATCATGCTGATAATTTCTAAAACAAATGAAATGGTCCTATATATATGATTGCTTAATAACTAGAAATTCCAAGAGCTTCGTACTTGTAAACAAAGAATAATATTAAACGTGAAATATATCTACTTTTTTTCTCTTTATGATTCCTTAATTTCAATTTCAAATTATGACGAAAAGACTATCGCCATTTTAAAAGCTATGATCGTTAGAGGGATCACGAATATAAGTTGCCTTTCAGTAAAGTCTTTGTTTTTATTATAGTGTTAGCCGTTTTCGTTGAACTGATTTGATTCATTTATACGTGAGGACGCGTGAACGAGCGAAGAGCGACATAAGACCATGATCGTTAGGTCGTGATTTCAATTCTCTGACTGGCGAATGTGGCATATCCTATATCGAAACACTTTTTGTTTACGTTTCTCCAGTCGGTCCAGCAGACATTGATTATCATCGACATCTGTGGATTAACGTTGCAGTGGACTGACGATCAATGGAGAGAAGACTCTTGTAGGTTGAGATCATTTAAGTGCCTCCTTCACGATGAACCTGTTGGCACAACACAGCTTGTACTTTTTATTCTTTGAACTTTATTTACTTCATTTACGATGGCAGGCATTCTGTTCGAACTGACACGCGTGAAAGCAGTGAATGCACATTTTAGGTGACAGCACTATAACATTGTGAGAGATCTTATGAAGGATTTAGATCTTATGAAGGATTTAGATCTTATGAAGGATGTAATCAACTGGTCCACCCCCCCCCCATCTACCAAAAAAGAAAAAAGAGAAGAATTTGGGTCTTTGTGCCGGCTGTAGAAAGGTTATCACTCCTAGTGAAGTTATCTACCACAAACACCAGAACGCCAGCAACAAAAATGACAACAACCACACAACATTTATTATAAAGGCTAACAGATCCAACAACACCACAGCTTGTACAAACACCGGTCACCAGCACGGCCACCACTACCACCTAAACACCACTGCCACCACCACCACCGCCTCCACCGCCGCGCCATAGTGTTTAATCAATATAGAAGCCATGGAAAATTAAATGTTTCAATATCTGGGGTAAAATGTATAGACATCCCACCCCCATCTCCCCAAATATGTTAATTAGGTCAATGCTTCAAATCGTTGGGCCATGAAATCTCCAACTTCATTAAAAATGTCAAATTTTTATACGGTGCGATAAATATTTAATTTAGGTCAAGTGATTCATGTATACATACACCCATATGTTCATACGAATATACATGCATACATATATACATATATATATATGTGTGTGTGTGTGTGTGTGTGTATAAACATACATTATATATATATATATGTGTGTGCGTGTGCGTGTGCGTGTGTGTGTATGTTTGTGTGTGTATGTGTGTGTATGTGTGTGGGGGAGGGGGCAGCGGACACGTGGTCATAGGATCGCGGTTTCGATTCTCAGACCGGCGTTGTGAGTGCTTATTGAGCGAAATCACCTAAAGCTCCACGAGGGTCCACGGCAGGTGGTGGTGACGAACCCTGCTGTACTCTTTCACCACAACTTTCTCTCATTCTTTCTTCCTGTTTACATTCTGTCAAGGCCTTCTATGCCCCTTTATTAGACCATTTTCCTTAGTCAGTGCACGTGCGTGTGTGCATGTGTAATGTAAACACGTCAATGCAGAGCCCTACGTGCAGTCTAATGACTAAAAAATAAGAAAATATAAAATAAATGCATGTATTTATATATACACATGTACATACATAAATCTCTCTCTCTCTCTCTCTCTCTCTCTTTTCCTCACTCACTCACTCGCTCACTCACTCACTCGATCCATGGTGCCCCGTTTTTAAGGAGGGCGACGGTACGATCATCACCATTCCTTTCTGCTAAAGGGACAAGGCCTGAAATTATGTTCGCTAGTCGATTACATCAACTCTAGCATTACAATGATACTTAATTTATCGACCTAGAAAGGGTGAAAGGCAAAGTTGGCCTCGGTGGGATTTGAACTCACAACGTAGCAAAGTGCGGATCACCGCTAATCATTTCGTCCACCGTGCTAACGATACTGCCAGCTCACCGCCTTAATAATAATAATAATAATAATAATAATAATAATAATAATAATAATAATAATAATAATAATAATAATAATAATAATATTAATATTAATAATAATAACAATATTATTATTATTATTATTATCATTATATTACTGAGAAATGACATATCGGCGTATCAGTTACAGTTTTGCATATGAAATCTAATACCAGTCTGAAATAACTATGTAACTGTGAGTGGCAGCTTACAAATAGGCGTTTTAATTGAAAATAGAGAGGTAACAAATTGACTATTCCTCTGAGTGTGTGTATGTGAGTGTATGTCTGTATGTGTGTATGTATTGCATAAAACATTGTAATATCTAATACATATATGATATATGCATACATCCACGCAGAGATAAATATACGTTTATTTACATATGCGAATGCCGTTGCATATTTCCATGTACCCATATATACATACACACATACACACACACATTTATATATATATATATATATATATTATGTGTGTGTGTGTGTGTGTGTGTACGTATGTATAACGCCTAGTTTAGAATAGAGGCAGCTGACGAAGAAAAAGTCCCATAAGTGGCTCGTCTGTTTTCCTATGTGTTCGTTTTGTTGTCCGTAAAAAAAAGTCCGTTTTTGTGCTTTATGTTCCCGTTCCTTTTCTGACGTCCTGTACCCGGATATGCATCTATATATACATGCAGATGTAGGTATGGACATATATGTATCTATACATGCATATGCTCATATATCATTTGTATTATTATGTATTTACATATATATATGTATGTGTGTATATATATTTATATATACATAAACATATATACATATATATTATTATGATTGACCGTTGACTGAACACTATTCAATTTTTTTTCTCCGTATTTTTCTCCTTGTCTCCGTATTCTTTCTGTTGAAGAGCGTAGCTCGAAACGTCAAAGACTTTCCGTATTCCCGAGCGTCATACTAATATATACTTTTGTTATTTACACCACCTGTCCTCGTCTGTTGTTATTTTTTGTATATTCTC
>NC_068997.1:49289505-49290191 GCF_001194135.2 Octopus bimaculoides | reverse complement strand
ACACACACACACACACACACACACACACACACATATATATATATATATATATATATATATGAATATATATATATATATATAGGCATGTAAGTGGTTTATGTATGTACGTATGTCTGCACGAGAAATAGATGAATGCATTTACATATTCATGAATATATATGTGTAAATATAATTATGTATATGTATGTATGTATGTATATATAGAAAGGCATGTATGTATATGTATTTCTCAATGTACGAACCTATGTCTACTCGCAAAAAGTGTATGCTTTTGTGCAAGCTTAACCATTTATAAATAGGCTTCCCAATAGAAAATGAGCTGGGTATAATAGAAAATAAATCCGCTCTTCCTTGCTAAATATCGATCTTGCACTGTTCGATTCTCACTGGTAGAGACAATGTTTTCTTAATGACATCCGGTCTATTGTCACGTAATGGACATCAACTCCCACTAACTGTGGACCACCTGGAGTGCATCAATGTATGTAGTCGTATATGACTATGCTTATGTGTATATATACATATATAAATATATAGGCGCGTGGACGTGTATGTATGTATATAAATGTATATGTATTTCTGGACTTCTATTCGCACACACACACACACACACACATATATATATGCATATATAAATCTCTGAAGTCACTCTATATACATGCACATAAGTATATATATATATATAT
>NC_068997.1:49287554-49289353 GCF_001194135.2 Octopus bimaculoides | reverse complement strand
ATGTATATTATATATATATACACACACACACATATATATATATATATATATATATATATATACTTATATATTCTTATAAATATATACTTATATATGTGTGTGTGTGTGTATCTACATGTATTCATATATACACACATATACACACTTACATATACATATATACATTCATGCATACATGTATAAACAGGGGATAATACTAAACACTAAGGAGTAATACCGAAAGCTGTCCTGTTGCGTCTTCAAACAGTATAATCTCTTTGTCCCCCACCTTCACAACACACACACACACACACACACACACACACACACACTCACACACACGCATGCGCACATATAACCAGACATTCATAACTGCGTATGCGTATATGCACATATCTATATACTTACCTACGTTCGTGTGAGTGTGCGTACTCATAAGTGAGAATGCGCGCGCATAGGCAAATGCGTGTGTATGCGCGCGTGTGCGCGCGTGGTCATGTGTGTGTTATCATCTGTGTTCATAGCTAGGCACTCGTACTGCATGAGATGACCACCAGTGGGACAGGACGGTGTTTGTTTCCAAGGACACAACTAATTGTCGGCTGCCTCTAAACAGCAATCGCTTCCATTTCCTTTCTGTTCTATATAAGTTGGAGTTTATTTGATAGTGGCTGCGGTGGCGGCAGAGGCGGTGAATGACCAATATAAACAAAAGCAGTTGGTGGTGCTGTTGCTAGTGAGAAGAGCTGGCATAGAAGAAAAATTAGAAGGAGAAAAAGTAGTTTTAGTAGAGCAAAAGAGGAAGAAGAAAAATAAGTTTTACATTTTAAGATTATCAATAAAGAGACCAACAATATTCAACAAGATTTACTCATCGAAGACAACAAAACAGAACAGGGAGCCTTGAAGACAATACGTGTCTGCGTGTCTGTGTCTGTGTGTGTGTCTGTGTGTGTGCGTGTCTGTGTGTCTGTGTGTGTATGAGTGTATATATATATATATATGTATATATATGCATGCATGTGTATAAATGTAAGTATGTATGTATACATATATGTTATGTTTGTATGTATAAAGAGAGAAACACAAACGGAGACAGAGATACAGAGATAGGAAGAGAGAGAGATGGAGAGAGTGTCTGCGTGTATCTTCTCAGTGTATACCACGTGACATTAATTGGACACGAGATACAATTACGATGGCTTCATATATTCACGCAGGCAGACAATCAGACAATCACTGAATATGTCGCTTTGTTGATGATGTCAGAAACGTCAACGATGACGACGACGACGTTGATGATGATGATGATGATGATGATGACGATGATAATGATGATGATGATGGTGATGATAATGATGAATGGAGGAGATAGAAGTTGAGGCGGAGGAGAAACCACAATTAGAACTATGATTCTTATGCTGATGTAGTGAGTGTAGCGAATATTATTTTATGTTGTTTCCACTAATTTATGAATTCTTTTTCCCTAAGACATAAGTTATAGAACGAGTGTTTTCTTGGAAGTAATAATCCCGTTAAGAAGTTAATATATACTCTGATCAACTTATACATATATATATGTATATGATATATAACATCTCTGTGTGAAATATGTACATATGTACAGAAGTATATGTATATGTGTTGAATATGTAGGTCATGAATGAAGACAATAATTGTAACCAGATACAATTCAATAATTCGATTCGATAAGAGATCACTCTACAATGCGCATAACTAATTAATAATAAAATCTCAATTTTCTGTTTTCGCTCCGTGTAATAAAACGTATTTGCATCTGCTGAGGTCCCACAGTGAAA
>NC_068997.1:49281901-49286322 GCF_001194135.2 Octopus bimaculoides | reverse complement strand
ATACATACACTCACATGCATACATATATATATGTATATGATATATAACATCTCTGTGTGAAATATGTACATATGTACAGAAGTATATGTATATGTGTTGAATATGTAGGTCATGAATGAAGACAATAATTGTAACCAGATACAATTCAATAATTCGATTCGATAAGAGATCACTCTACAATGCGCATAACTAATTAATAATAAAATCTCAATTTTCTGTTTTCGCTCCGTGTAATAAAACGTATTTGCATCTGCTGAGGTCCCACAGTGAAAGCCTTAAAACAATACTTCAACTACATTAAATTAATCTAAGTCTATATTTCTATGGAATAGATAGAATGAAAGGAAAGAGTGCATAGCGGTCGAGTCTATTTTGGGCCCACTGGCAGCTCGGGGAAATTAGCTGGTGTCTTGGGATATGGGGAAGAACTATCGCTTCACTCTTTATTTATATTATATCTGTTTTATGTTGCCTACTCGGGGCAATAGTGTCAGAGGGAGACGCTGAACAATATTGGGTGTGATTACTCGCCCTACTAGAAATAGCAGACTTACTTCCCTCAAACGAGATTCGACATGCATATAGAAACATGAACACTTTGGCTAACATAGTTCTGGATATGATATGTTTTGATGGCATGGTCATGGAGGGATTGAGTTTGATCACTCAAGTAATCTGCAGTTCAATGACAGCAGTTGCAACACCACCAAGAAATATAATAGGAAATATTATTACGTGACGACGTGGGCAGCGATACATGATTGTTTGAGAGAAATCATTCCTAATTTGTCAAACTTATAGAAAGACAAACCAATGGAAACTGTGTGATATTACTCGACATGCTAGTGTCAACAGACAAATTCCCCTCAAGTCACAATGTAGTGTCATTAAAAATGGTAGATACTCAACACTTAAAATATCTTAAACACATTAGTTTCTTTAAAATTGGAAAAAATATATTATCCCCACCATGAACTATGGCGTAGCCTCATAAACCCCAAGGGTCAGTATTTAACACTTTCCTGAGCCCTGATCTTAATGGATTGGAACGAAGGAAAATGAAGTTTTTTGCTTAAGAATAGAGTGCGACGTCCGATCTTGGAATCGAAAGCGCGACCTCATGATAGAGAATCCAAAACGCTGACCACTGGGCAGAGCGTCTTCACATAGCAGTAGATGTGTGTGTGTGTGTGTGTGTGTGTGTGTGTGTGTGTGTGTGTGTGTGTGTGTGTGTGTGTGTGTGTGTGTGTGTGTGTGTGTGTGTGTGTGTGTGTGTGCAGCATCGCTTGACAACCAATGCAGCTGTGTTTACGTCCCGGTAACTAGCGGTTCGGCAAAAGTGACCGATGGAATATGTTTACTAGGCTTACAAAGAATAAGTGCTGGGGTCGATTTGCTCGGCTAAAGGCGGTGCTCCAGCATGGCCACAATGACTGAATGACTGAAACAAGTAAAACAATAAATAAATAGAGACAGCTCGATCTCATCCGAAACATCATTGGATCGCAGCCCCTCGATCGGAACTGTCCTAGAATTAAACAACAAAAGCAACCACAACAACAACTGCAACAGCAGCAGCAACGGCACTATCAGCAGCATCGATATTATCAACAACAACAACAACAACAGCAGCAGCATCAATATTATCAAGAACAACAAGCATGCAATCAAACACATGAATATATTTTAGTTTCAATAGTTTTCCTTCAAGTCTTTTCACAAGTTACAGAATGGTTTTCTTTACTTAATTTCGCTGCTAACATTCAATAGAAATACTACTCAATGCGTTGATTTATCGATCTAAATGAATTGCCTGAAGATCTTTGATTCCTCTTCATCATCCTCCTTTTTGTGTCATACAATGTCGACATGCGCCATTACGATTTAAGATATTACAAATATATAAACACACTCATTTGATTGAATGTATGCATGGATGGATGAACGGATCAATGGAGAAGGGGATAGATGCATATGTATATGCAGATGTGTGTATATGTGCACGTGGGTGTATACATGCATATATATAAATGTATGCATGTGTATAGTGCTTGTGTATATATATATATATATATATATATATATATATATATATATATATATATATATATATATATATATATATATGTATATATACATATATATATATGTAAATATGCGTATGTATATATGTATGTATGGGCTAGATGTATAAGTACATATATATATGTGTGTGTGTGTTTGTGTGTGTGCCTGTATGAGTGAGTGTGCGCGTGAGTGTGTGTGTGTGTGTGTGTGTGTGTACGTGTGGCTGAGTGTGCATATTGATGCGTTTATGTTGCCTTCTACATATGTACATACAAGGATATTTGTAAATACCTACGTGTGCATATCTACATACAACAGGCTAAACAACTTCTGTAAGGGTTTAGATATTTTCATATTTCTATCATTATCTTGTAATTGAAATTTCTTTATTAGCTGTGTCCTATCTGGTTTTATACGGCCCATCATCTCAAGAGTAGCGCTGAAGCAACATCCAATAATCACTACTGTAAGACTGGAGTTGTAATAGCGTATTATCAACAAGTTTCTCATTCATTCGGTGCATATGTTTTCTGTTTTACTAATGTTTAACATCATAGTAACTTGCACTGCGGAATTAATTTCTTCTCCACTGCATGTATAATGCATTGCAACATTCAGATATAGAAATAATACATTTCTAAATCTCTCAGAGAGATTTATGCAGTAGTGATGCGATAAAGTAGTTGTATGCTGTCAACTTAATGTGACAGTCCCATGAAGGGAATAATACTACTGTTATTTAGCCCTAGTGGAGGCACAATGGTCCAGTGGTTAGGGCAGCGGACACGCGGTCATAGGATTGCGGTTTCGATTCCCAGACCGGGTGTTGTGAGTGTTTATTGAGCGAAAACACCTAAAGCTCCACAAGGCTCCGGCAGGCGATGGTGGCGAACCCTGCTGTACTCTTTCACCACAACTTTCTCTCACTCTTACTTCCTGTTTCTGTTGTGCCTGTAATTCAAAGGGTCAGCCTTGTCACACTGTGTCACGCTGAATATCCCCGAGAACTACGCTTAGGGTACACGTGTCTGTGGAGTGCTCAGCCACTTGCACGTTAATTTCACGAGCAGGCTGTTCCGTTGATCGAATCAACTGGAACCCTCGACGTCGTAAGCGGCGGAGTGCCAACAATTTAGCCCTAAGAAACAGCACCGCTTCCTGTCGGCCATGACACATTTCCTGTGTCCTTATGTTTACAAGGTGGAGACAAGCACCTTCACTTAGCTAAGTCTGCATCTGGATGCAGGCTTAGCTAAGTAGGGGAGACGCAAAATATCAACAGGTGTGTTGAAGAAAATTTTGAGCTTTTCAAGTCCTTCAGACAGAACACATCCTCAGGGAGTGACAAAATGTTTATAATATCCTGAAGAATAAACTAGAATTCTTACAAAGTTCCAGACAAAACATATCATCAGCGAAATGATGTGTCAAAAGATAAATTTGGAAAATTCTGACGTTTCAGGCAACGGATATCGTCAGGCAGAGACGAAATCCTGATTTGTCCATTGAAGGATAAATTAGGGTTATTTCTAACGTTTTAGGCAGCACACATCGGTATTGAACGATGAATTGTTAATGAAATGGTGTGTGTAATGAAATATTAAGTTTATTCCAAATTTTATGCAGAATAAAGTCAGAGTGAGTCGAAACGTCAACTAGTGTGTTGAATAATAAATTAGGATTAATGAGAAGAAAGAAATAATTATTCGATGGATATGGTACAATTTTTAGCTATTTTAGTTTACTTTTTTTTTTTTTTTTTTTTTTTTTTTTTTTTGTTACTTACAGAACGTTACGATCGACACAGAAATTATTTCTATATACGTGAATGAGATTTAAATTACTCGAAATCCGGATCGGCAAAGGACGTATTATGGGTGTGTCAATTAATTATTTTGAATCAGCCAAGCGTTGCCATACGAGTATTTATATAATTACGGTTGAGTCATTGAGGTTAATGGATGACTGTATATGGTCCGTTCAAACTTCGATTATATAACATCCGCCGCTGATGTTAAAAACTGAGGATGAGTTAGACATTAATAGGAGAGAAGGAGGAGGTAGGAGGGAGAAAGTGAGTAGGACGGGAAAGTGAAATACTTAGTCACATCAGGATGGTTTATGGAGTAAACATACGCATATTATTAAGGCTAACTAACGTCAGTGAGAAGAATACTAGCGGCGGCATAGTCGCACTCATCACGATCGACTTAATCATCATTATCACCATCATCATCATCATCGCCATCATCATCATCATCGCCATCATCATCATCATCGCCATCATCATCATCATCATCGTCGTCGTCGTCGTCGTCATCGTCGTCGTCGTCATCATCATCATCATCATCATC
>NC_068997.1:49280248-49281655 GCF_001194135.2 Octopus bimaculoides | reverse complement strand
TGTGTGTATGTGTGCCCGTGTGCACGTGTGTGTGTTTGTATGTGTGTGTGTGTGTGTGTGTGTGTGTGTGTGTTTATGTGTATGTGTGTGTGTGTGTGTGTGTGTGTGTTTGTTTGTGTGTGTGTGTGTCTATATGTGTGTCTATGTGCTCGTGCGCACTCGCTTTCGTACTTTTATGTATGCCTATGTCTGTTAGATTTTGTATTTGTCCGGGTGTATCAGTGCCTGACTGTGTTTGTATGTGTTAAGCGTCTGTGTGAGAGCATGAGCTCGAAGCAGTGTGTGTGTGTGTGTGTGTGTGTGTGTGTACGTGTGTGGGATAATGATTATTTATTGAATGACGTCGACAAGTAAACAATGGATGAAAGTTTGGCAGTTCTTCCAATTCTACTGTTTCTAGTTCATGTTCTATACATTGATAATCATTTGTACATTTCTGATATGTGTATGTGTGCGCGAGCGCATGTGTGTACGTATATATATATATGTGTGTGTGTGTGCGCACACATATGTATATAGTTATAACTATTAGACTTATACGTATTTACTTACATCTAATTACATATTTTGTAATATACAGTACACATAACAATAAGCATTATATATATGTGTATGTAGATATATATATCATTTTATTTTTGTTCTTGCGGGAGCGACTGTCTTCGAAGTCTCATATTATCGTTGATTACTCGAAATGAGGAGTAGACGTACAGTCGACAACTGATGAAGGGTCGTTCTTTACGTTACTTGTTCTGTTTTCCGTTTGTTTCTCTCGTTGTTTGCGTACTCAACTCATTTGTTTTCGTATTTAATATTGTTTACGATTTGTGACCAATTTTTTCGTTGGTCGAAAAAAGTTCGTTTTCTATATTTTCGTTTTTATGTTCTCGTTTCTCATTCTCTCCACGTTTTTTTGATGTCCTGTACTCACATATGTATTATATTTACATATATATGTAGGTATGTACATATATGTATGTATATATGCATATATTTATATATTATTTATATTACTTTATGATTGAACGCCACGAATCCTTTTCCCCGGAAAGGAATATTCGGATAGAATGGGGCCTGCCAAAACTAGGCCGAAACAGCTGTACGATTAAACTTCTGTTCATCCTCTAATTCCTTATGTACTTTGTACTTCTATATGTAAACCATGTTGGCAAAATAACATAGTCTGCCATGGACACCTGTGCTTTGGTTCTTTCTTTCTTTTTCTTTTCTTCCTTTCTTTTGTCACTTTTGCTATGAATTAAATTAATGAATTCAACAGGATACACCGTCTGCAAGTAGTTGGGTTCAGCATATTATCCTCCATTTTCTAATTGTTACACAAATTTTGGGTAAAACCTCCACTTTTACCCGCTCCCATTGATTGCACCTAGTATAGCACTAGTGTAG
>NC_068997.1:49277750-49278624 GCF_001194135.2 Octopus bimaculoides | reverse complement strand
ATATATATATATATACACACATATATATATGCACCCATTTTTATGCTTATATATATAAGTATAAAAATGGGGGTATATGTGTTAGTGTGTCTATGTGTTTGTGTGTGTGTGTGTGTGTGTGTGTGTGTGTGTGTGTGTGTGAGTGTGTGTATGTAAACACTAAATACCAGGCAAGCGCAAACCCGCGCTTACTTTGTCTTCGTGCCAAGCGAATACAACTGTTTACAAATGTTATAACGCTATATTTAATCTAAGATATTCATGTTGAACTACAGGACGTACTTTTAAACATATCGTCCTGACGATAAAACACAGTGAGTAACATATGATGATACGTGATAATATGCATTGAAATACGAGGATAATTAATAATATCTAGTGTCATACGGTGTCCAATAGTTGTTAATATATTTCATTTGTATCCTATGATTTAATTAAATAGCAAATACACAATGATTATTATTAATAAGAGCGGTTGAGGAAAGAGTTATATCCTATGATATTTATTATAGAAAAGTGCTAATTGAGCTGTAATTGAAGTCTGTGTGATGTAGCCATAGATATGGGGCCTGGTTACGTTGTGTGGTTAGACCGTTTACTCTGCAACCACAAGTTTTCAGGTTCGAATCTAATGTACGACGATTTAGGAATGTATCTTCTGATATAGCACCGTATTGATCATAATATTTGTGGGTTGATAATGGATAATGAAGGCCGCACGGGAGCTCATAGTAGTTCTACATTAGTGTATGAGTGTGTGTGTGTGTGGTTTCAGTAGTGAAATATAATTTTTTACTCTTTTTGGGGGGAGGGGCCAGTCGATTAGACTGACGCCAGTACGCAGCTGATATTTAATTTATTGACCCAGAAATGA
>NC_068997.1:49274153-49277740 GCF_001194135.2 Octopus bimaculoides | reverse complement strand
TTTTACTCTTTTTGGGGGGAGGGGCCAGTCGATTAGACTGACGCCAGTACGCAGCTGATATTTAATTTATTGACCCAGAAATGATGAAAGGCAAAGTCGACCTCGGTGGAATTTGAACTCAGAACGTAAAGTATTTCGTTAAGCATTTCGCCCGACGTGCTAACGTTTCTGCCAGCTCGCCGCCTTTCAGTAGTGAAATATAAACATCATTATGATAAAAAAAACAAAAAACAAAAAAACTACGAGGGTCGGTAATGAGAAATGCGAGAAACTGGGATTACAGAGGTACTCATTTACTTAAAGGTAAATTAGTATAAAAGATAGTGTTATTTATTCTGTAAGTAGTTGATGTTTCTCGGTACCTATGGGAGAAAGTCATCGTTAAATATTAGTTCTTGATGTTAATGAATGAAATGTTGATCGAAGTGTAATAAAACATTTTCCCCTGAGGAAATATTTAAAATAACCGGTGTTGCACGGTAGAGCAGTACTTACAATCATGGGGTAATTAATATTCTTGTCCTTTAAATCCCAATGCATTTATTTAGATGAATATAATTTACATACATTCGTATGTAGCCACGAGTGATAGTTAAGGAGAGGCACCTAGTACAGGTAATTCGGCGATTCATTCAGGCTACTAGGGAACGAATTTGGACTCAACCTCATACAGTGAATTGTAGTAACAATTAGATATATACGATTAGATATATACAGGTACGCAAGAACAAAAAAGCATCTTATAGGTACATCACAATGCACAAATAAAATGCTACTTACAATTGGGCGGTTAATGTTTAAGACCAAATCAGATGTTAAATTTTCCGCAGATGAATCTGTGAGAGATACCGGATAAATCTCCCTCAAATCAAACACTATAGCCTTAAAAAACAGGTAGAAAATTGTTAACGATTTCAAATTTCGATACCATGCAAGCATGTTTAGGGGTTGAATAAGTCGATGACTCAAGAACTATACTTAGCTGGTACTTATTTTATCGATCCTCCAAAGGATAAAAAGTAAAGTCAACCTCGGTGGAATCTCAACTCAAAACGTTAAGCCGAACGAAATGTTCGGAAGCAAGTTGCCTGGTTTGCTAACATTTCTGTCAGCTCGCCGCTCACCTTAACAACGATGAAAATAATATCAATAGCTACATTTCTTGCAGAACGACTCTGTTATGAGCAAGTACAATCAACAACAGTGAAAACAACAATTGTACAACAACAACGAGTATGACAGTGACCAATGTAACAACAACACCAGGCATGGCTGCGTGGTAAGAAGTTTGCTTCAGAACCACATGGTTCTGAGTTCAGTCCCACTGCGTGTCACCTTAGGCAAGTGTCTTCTACTATTGCCTCGGGCCGACCAAATCCTCGTGAATGGATTTGGTAGACGGAAACTGAAGGAATCCCATCGCGTATATAGAGATATATACTATGGGCTATATGTGTGTGTATGTCTGTGTGTCTATATTTGTTACGCCTCACCAACGCCTGACAACCGACGTTGGTGCATTTACATCCACGTGACATAGCCCTTCGGCGAAAAAGAATCAATAGAATAAGCACCAGGCTCAAACAATAAAAAAAGCACTATGGTTGATTCATTCGACTAAAACTTCCTCGAGGTGGTGCCCCTGCATGGCCGCAGTCTAATAACTGAAAGGCGTTAAAGACAAAAGTATAAGCGGTAAAAGATTGCCGCATTAACAGCAATAAGGAAAATAACTGGAGCAACAAGAACAACAAGAACAACAACGATGACAGAAAACAGAGCAATAAAAAAGACGGTCACAAAAAAACACAAACAACAACAGCAATAAAAAACGGTAACAGTAAGCAGTGCTATAACAACAACAACAACAACAGTGACAGGAACGAGTGCAGTAATAAAAATAACAATAAAGGTAATAAAAAAGAGGAGTAGCACTCAATTCGGTGCAGTAAGAGCGAATTTAGAATCACGGCTGTATTTATGAATATCAAAGCTGAATAGAAAAAATAATATGGAAACGACGTTGATGTGGAAGAAGATAAAGAAAACAAGTGTAGCCATTGATGTAGCCTAACAACAACAACAACAACAACAACAACAACAACAACAACAACAACAATAATAATAATAATAATAATAATAATAATAATAATTACAGCAACAATGAAAATAATAAGAACGACTGTAGTAATTGGATCAAAACTGCAGCAACACCCTAGCTCCCCCAGCAACAGCAGCGACTTGAAAACTACCGTGGCCACCACCACCGACGCCACCGCCACCGTCGCCACCACCACCTCTACCACCACCACCACCACTACCACCACCACCAGCATCATTAGCATTGCCAGTAACGACAGCATCACCAACAGCAACGATAGCCACAACTGATGTAACAAGTTTCTAATGTTTCCAGATAGAGCAATAAAGTCAACGAGTAAGAACGACATCGCCATCACTAGCAACAACAACAACAACAACAACAACAACAACAACAGCAACAGCAAGAACAACAAGAATAAACAACAGTAACCGCAGCAACAGCAAGACCACCGGCAACAACATCATCAACATCAACATCAACAGAAACACCGACACCACTCTCTTCAACAACAACAACAACAACAACACTGTCAATAAGAACATGGTTTCAAGATGTCTAAATATAACAATAACGTTAACAAGAACAAGACGATCACATTCACTGCCCCCCACCCCCACCACAACCACCACCGACAACAGCAGCAACAACAAACACACCAACAGCAGCAACAACAGCAGCAGCAGCAACAACAACGAACAACAGCAGCAATTTTATCGTCAACAGACTGTATAACATGCCGGGCCCATTGAGACTTGAGTCCGGATAAAAGAATTCTTAGAATTCAAAGAAAGGAAGTTGATTCTTTAGAAATTAGCTATTCATTAAATTGTACAATTTTAGACTTCATTAGAGCATATATCGTGGAAATCAAACCGCTTATTATTATAATTATTATTATCATTAACGTCATCAGCATCATCATTATCATCATCATCATCATCATCATCATCATCATCATCATCATCATCATCATCGTCCGCATGCTTTGCAACGCACAACGCTATTATTTTTATTAATACAATATTTCTTAGCATTCTCCATTATTATTATTATTATTATTATTATTATTATTATTATTATTATTATTATTGTTGTTGTTGTTGTTGTTGTTGTTATTGTTATGGATACGCTGTCTTCTTTTGTATTTATTTAGCGTCCCTACCCGTCGTAATAATTACCACCACCGCCACCATCCCAACTCCATCACCATCACCACCACTACCACCACTATCATCATCACCATCATCATCATGATCAACGTTGCCAACGACACCGCCACTGCCATCATCTCCTCGTCACAGTTTTTGTAATTAACAATCGATGCTCTTCATGTATATATATGTGTGTGTGTGTATGTGTACGTGTGATGCGTATGTGTGTGTGTATGTATGTGTATATATGTGTGTATATATATATATATATATATATATATATATGTTTGTAGATGTGTATATATGCATGTATATATATACATATATATATA
>NC_068997.1:49270810-49271236 GCF_001194135.2 Octopus bimaculoides | reverse complement strand
TATATATATATATATATATATATATATATATATATATATGCATGTATGTATGTATGTATATCTATTACACATACGTGTATATCTGTATTTGTAGCTACCTCCGTGCCTACATACATGCATACATACATACACACATACATAATACTTACACACATACATACATTCTTGCATACATACATATACGCATTCATATACACACACGCACGCACGTGTGTGTATAAATGCACAAGTTTTTTTTTCTCTCTGTTTATTTCATTTCCTCATACTCCTTTCTGTTGAAGAGCGTAGGCTCGAAACCGAAGAAGACTTTCTCACTTTCCTGAGCGTGAAAATAATACACCTGTTTGTTGTTCATACACTTGTCTTCGTCTTTTGTTTTTCTGTAAATGTCAACTATACATACATACATACATACATATATATATA
>NC_068997.1:49268153-49270565 GCF_001194135.2 Octopus bimaculoides | reverse complement strand
CATGATTAAAAGTAGAGGATACATATTAAATATTTGTGGTTTTATTTGCATTACTTACATAAAAGAGAATTTCATATATTTGCACTGGCTGATCCTCTGCCTACCTAACATTCTTTTTCCGTAAATACCAAAATATACTGTTGTTGTTGTTGGCACTCCGTCGGTTACGACGACGAGGGTTCCAGTTGATCCGATCAACGGAACAGCCCGCTCGTGAAATTAACGTGCAAGTGGCTGAGCACTCCACAGACACGTGTATCCTTAAACTAGTTCTCGAGGATATTCAGCGTGACACAGTGTGACAAGGCTGACCCTTTGAATTACAGGCACAACAGAAACAGGAAGAGACTTCTACTACAGTCCTGGAACAACCAAAGCCTTGCGAGTGGATTTGGAAGTCAGAAATTGAAAGAGGGTCGTCGCAGATATATATATATACTTGTGTGTGTGTGTATGTGTGTTTCTCTTCCACCATCGCTTGACAACCGGTGTTGGTGTGTTTCGCCTCTGTAACTTAGCGGTTCGGTGAAAGGACCGATGCAATAAGTACCCTTCTGTAAAAATAGTAAGTACTGGGGTCGATGCCTTCGACTGAAATTCATCAAGGCGGTGTTCCAGCATGGCCACAGTTTAATGAGTGAAACAAATAAAAGAATAAAAGAATTATTAATGGTTCCTTCCCTTAACCAAATATGGTATCTGTGATTGATTGTTGCTTGTTTGCACTCTGACCTGTTTTATTTACTACAATTATGTGGGGAGAGGCGTAATTAATAAAGCTATAAACACACTCGGGTTGTTGTTTGTTTATATTTCACGTGTTTTCTTTTTCCGAAGCAGTGGCTGTTTGCTCATGTCCTCAAGAATAATTCTACACAACACCATTCACTGCGCATGCTTGATACTATGGAGATGAAACAACAGGAAAACCAATTCATAGCTAAAAAAAAAATAAGAATGTAAACATTTAAAAGAATTAATTTCTTTTTATTGATAAGGCTGCGAGGTGGTAGGTTTGTTAGCACGATGAATAAAAATGATTAATGGCATTTCGTCTGTCTTTACGCCCTGAGTTCAAATTACGCCGAAATCGGGTTTTTTTTTCCTTTCGTCTTTTGAGAGGCGCTAAAATAAGTACCAGTTAAGTACTGGGGTCGATGTAACTAACTTAATTTTTTCTCTGAAATTGCTGACCTTTTACCAAACTGCATTTAACAAAGGAAAGTGAATCGGCGTGTGTTTAATGGTCTACATTAATCATGATACTGCTCAAATATAACAATTTATAGCGAACAATACCTGTGCTCCCATATAAAGGGAAAAAAGAACATTCCCGAGTCGTATCTCATGAAGCCAGTTTCCGTGAAATATATAAATAACCCCGCCTCCCTGGATGGGTGGAGGATGGGCCGTCGCAAGGTTACACATTTCTATCAGCTGAGTGGACTGGAGAAATGTAAATTGAAGTGTTTTGCTCAAGAAAACACAGCGCGTTGCCCAGTCCAGGATTCGAAACCACAATCTAACGATCATGAGTCCAACAACTCTAATTCCACGCACTCTCACATACTCACATTATCGCTGGGATAATATTGGTTTCAAATTTTGGCACAAGGCCTGAAAATTCGGGGAGGGGTAAGTCGATTACATCGACCCCAGTGCTCAAATAGTAATTATTTTATCGACCCCGAAAGAATGAATGGCAAAGTCATCATCATTATCCTTAACATCGTCATCATCGTCGTCATCGTCGTCATCATCATCATCATCATCATCATCATCTGCAACATCAACATTATCAACACCAACACCAACAACTGCACCAGCAACAGCACCAACATCGTGACTGCAATTATTATTATTATCATTATCATCATCCTCATAGTGATTAAGAAAATGGCGGTAATGATGTCATAAAGAGCTCAATACCAAGAACAATGGTTAATAATCGTTTCCAATAATTTTCTATCTATATCCACCCTCCCCGACGAAACCCATTCCTTTCCCTCATCCTTCCACTCCAACGCTATAAAACCCTCTCACTTGATCTTGTCCCCTTTCCACGTTTCCCTCGTAATCACCACCCCCCTTAACGCTTCACTCAGTTTTCGTCCATTCACTTATGCAATTAACCCCCTACATAGGCTTTGTTATATCATTTTATCCCTAACGCAACGTAGGCATTTCTATAATGGACATAGGAGAGTGTATGTATATGTACAAGCATATATGTGTATATATATATATATATATGTGTATGTGTGTGTGTATGTGTGTGCGTGCGTATAAGTATATATGTAGTATATATATATATGTATATATATATGTATATATATATATATATATATGTATATATCTATATATATATATATATATATATATATATATATATATATATATATATATATATAT
>NC_068997.1:49264661-49266451 GCF_001194135.2 Octopus bimaculoides | reverse complement strand
ATATGGGAAAAGATGTCAAGGTAGAAAATGCTAAAATAATTTTATAAAAAACATTTCAGTACCGGTTTCAGTCATCGAGACTTTTTCAACTGTAAGTATGGAAAACAATTAACTTTTGGAAAAATTAAAAGAAATGTTTTTTAAAAGAATATTTGCATAGTATTCAAATACAAGGGGCATTTTTCCTTGTTTCTGCCTGTTTCTGTCTCTCTTGTTTACTCTTGTGGGTTCGAGGTCGTTATATGTATATATATATATATATATAATACTTGCATACATTGAAACACACATACACGTGATATTATCTAAGCTGGCTGCTGGAGCCTACCGGCGAGTATTTAAGGGGGAATTTGGCAGGATGGTCATTCATCCACTGACATTCGTTGATGCTGCATCGAAGAAACCAAAGAACAAAAAGGCCAAGGAAAAATGGAGAAAGAACAAATGCATTCAAAATCAGAGCTGAAGACACCTCCGAAAGGAAGGGGGCGCCACGTTGAAAACGGTAGGGGAGTAGGGGCCAAAACCGGACGTGGTTCCTCCTGATGATGTTTGTGTCCACTGGATCCTATAAAGGAGCTGTTGAGGTAGCGAACCACGAATCGTGATTGGGATTCTTATGTAGGCAGGTTGAGAGGACGTTAGCGGGTAGGTAAGTATTTAAGTCAGAAAGGCAGACACTTTTCTTTTATCGGTTTTAGTGGTTAGATGGCGGCCACACATAATATACACACATGATATATTTTTAGTCGAATGAATCCACTCTAGGAAATGTTTTAAAAATCTGACACTTATTCTATCAGTCGTTTTGCTAAAGTGCTAAGTTACGGAGACGTAAACAAGCTAACATCGGTTATCAAGCAAAGGTGGGGGTCAAGAACTGAGACACAGACACACGTGTAGATAAATATAGATATATTCATATATGACGGGCTAATCTCAGTTTCTGTTAACAAATCCACTCACAAGCCCACGGTCGGCCCGAGGCTATAGTGGAAGACACTTGCCCGAGGTTCACGCTGTAGGACTGTACGCAGAACCGTGTGCTTAGGAAGCAAACTTCTTACCACACAGCCAAACCGGCGCCTAGGATTTTTTTTCTTTTAGATAGGTTATTGGTATATATAAGTAGTAAGGTAAAAAGTTTCATAGGTAAGTAGGTAAACAGACAGAGAAGTAGACAGAGAGGTTGGTACCTTTGGTAGGTTGATTGGTAGGAAAATAGACAGGTAGGTAACCCGGAACGCAACTAAGTTGCCAAGTAGGCAGGAAGGGGAGGGTGACGGTTGCGTGGTGAGGTAGGTAGATGGTAAGGTAGGTGGGTAAGCAGATACTTTGGTGAAGTTGGCAGATAGGTAACTGGGTAGGTACGTCGCTAAGTAGGTAAGGTAGAATGGCAGATAGATGGTTAGGTGGACAGACCGTGAGGTAAATAAGTAGCTGAGGTACACTGGTATTTAGACGAGGAGGTAGATACGAGGGTAGGTAGGAAGGCAGGTAGGTATATATGTATGTATGTATGTATGTATGTATGTATGTAGGTAGGTAGGTAGGTAGGTAGGCAGGCATGCGAATGGGCCAGGTAATTAGATAAGTGAAGTAGTTAAGTAGATAAGTAGGAAGAAGTAGGTAGATAACTGTTAAGACATTTGTCTGGTCGTCTGTAATTTCTTTTTTATATTCTCTACTCTCTCTGTCCCCACCCCCACCACCACCCACCCACCGAGCCACTAAATTATGGACAATAGGTGTGTATGTGTGTGTGAGAGAGAGAGAGGTAAGGGAAGAGA
>NC_068997.1:49263385-49264067 GCF_001194135.2 Octopus bimaculoides | reverse complement strand
TTTTTCTTTTATTCTTTTACTTGTTTTAGTCAATTGACTACGGCCGTACTGGAGCACCGCCTTTAGTCGAGCAAATCGACAACAGGACCTATTCTTTGTAAGCCTAGTACTTATTCTGCCGGCATCGGTTGTCAAGCGATGTTGGGGGGACAAACACAAACACACAAACATATACACATACGTACATATATACGACGGGCTTCTTTCAGTTTCTGTCTACCAAATCCACTCACAATGCTTTGGTTGGACCGAGACTATAGTAGAAGACCCAAGTGCCACGTAGGAGAAACCTACCACTATACTACCGTGCATATGTGAGTAGATAGGAATATATGTTTCTATGTATGTATGTATGTATGTATGTATGTGTGTATGTATATATATATATATATTAAGGTTAGATAATGCCGGTTTATGGGATTACTTTAGGTTTCACATCCAGAAAGGGCCTGGCTTTATGGCGTATCATCAGATCCCAAAACGTGTTGGTTAAAAGCCCCTTTGTTGACACTGAGTAGCGGGGTCCCTTCCTCCTCTATATTCAAGAGAGGTCACTCGCAAGAGAACCCATAAACCGGCCTTATCTAACTTTAATATATGCTGCTCCATAACTTAGAATGTACTGCTTTTCTCGGATTCATATTTACGGACGATACATATACATATGTATATATATATATAT
>NC_068997.1:49260945-49263329 GCF_001194135.2 Octopus bimaculoides | reverse complement strand
ATATATACAAATATATACGTATATGTATATCTGTGTATATGTACGTGTGGGTGCGCGTGTATCTGCCTGTGTGTTTATTGTATGTCACTCTTTATCTCTCAGTCTCTCAACTTCTCATTGTCTTTCCTCCTCTTACTCCCCCTCTCTCTCTCTCTCTATCTCTCTCTCTTTCTCTCCTTGTATTGTCGTAGTCTTTCTTACTCTCCTCGCTTTCTCTTTCTCTCCGAAGCTTTCGTTCCAGTCACCTTTCTTTTCCTTCCCTTCGTCCATCTCTCTTTCTCTTATTCTCTCTCTTTCTTCTTCACAAACTCGCCTCTCCTGCACTCGCACGCACGCACGCACGCACGCACTCACGCACACCGACACTCTCACACACATACAGCTTACATGTACAACCACATGCGCTTCTTACACATACATGCGATATACATAAATACATACACGTGTATGCATGCATATGCATATACACAAGCGTACATGTACATATAAAAAGACACGAATGCACCCACACACACTTTAAGCATGCATACAGAAATATATATTTGCACACATACGTACATATATATATACATGCATACAGACATAAACAGTTCCATACAATCGTACATATATACATACACACATACATACATATATAACTACATATATACATACATGCATCCATTCACACATACGTACATACATGGATACACACTGACGTGCATGCATGCGTACATACATACATGCACGCACATACACATATGAGTATATACATATACACATGCATACACATACACATACATACAGACATGCATGCATGTATACATACATACATGAATACGAACACACATACAAACATGCATGCATTAATAACTACATGCATATATACATGCACACATAATACATATATACATACATTCATATACACACGCATACTTACATATATGCATGCATTCATTGATACATGCATAAACATATACATACATACATACATTTAAACTCTTGTACGTATACACACATTCGCGCGTCATTCATACAAACACGTCTGGTGCGTGCATGTACCCACCTCTCCCGAACACACAAAACCTTCCACACATCCAAATTTACACACACACACACACACACACACAGACACACACACACACACACACACACACCAGACGCACACACACATACACACGCACACACACACACACACTCACACACGCGCATATAGGCACATGCACACAAACACTTGTTCTTGTTATTTTGTTCGCGACGGCTTTTACAACTGTTGTCAATGTTATTACTGCTGCTGTTGCTCTTGTTGCTGTTATAGTTATTACTTTTGCCACTGCACTGCTACCGCCTATTGTCGCCATTGTTGTTATTGCTGTTGTTGTTGCTGTTGTTGGTCTTCTTCTTGTACTTCTTCATTATCATCATCATCATCATCATCATCATTCTCGTCTTCTTCTTCTTCTTCTTCTTCTTCTTCTTCTTCTTCTTCTCTTTCTTCTTCTTCTTCTTCTTCTTCTTCTTCTTCTCCTTCTTCTTCTTCTTCTTCTTCTTCTCTTTCTTCTTCTTCTCTTTCTTCTTCTTCTTCTTCTTCTTCTTCTTCTTCTCCTCCTCCTCCTCCCCATCCTCCTTCTTCTTCTTCTTCTTCTTCTTCTTCTTCTTCTTCTTCTTCTTCTTCTTCTTCTTCTTCTCCTCCTCCTCTTCCTCCTTCATCTTCTTCTTCTTCTTCTTCTTCTTCTTCTTCTTCTTCTTCTTCTTCTTCTTCTTCTGCTTCTGCTGCTGCTGCTGTCTTTTCTGCTGCTGTTGTTCTTGCACTTATATTGTTACTGCTGTTGCAGTTGTTGCTGTGGTTGATACTGCTGCTTTTGCTGCTGCCCGTATTACTGCTGCTGTATCTGTTCCTGTTTTTGCAACAACTGTTGCTGCTGTTGCTACTTCAGTTGCTGCAACTCCCACTGCTGCTGCTGCTGCTGCTGCTGTTGTTATTGTTGTTATTGTTGTTGTTGTTCTTCTTATTGTTACTGTTGTAGCACATATAGTTACTGTAGCTGCTCCAGCTCCGGCGGCATTTAACGTTGTTATTATTATTATTTTTGCTGCTGTTGCTACTGCTGCTGCAGCTGTTGTTGTTGTTGTTATTGGTGGTGGTGCTGGTGCTGGTGCTGGTGGCGGCGGTGCAGCTGTTGTTTATATTAATTATTTGTTTATTTGTTTCTGTGTGTTCCTTATTTACTTGCTGCACGAAATCGAAGCTTCGTTTAAACGGCGCATGGCAGGAGCGTATTGTAAAGCCACGTGACATCAATCAGACGCTTCCAATTGCTGAGAAAAAAGGCGCCAGGCTTATCGCTTCATTTAGAGTGGAAACGAAAGAGAGAGAGAGAGAGAGAGAGAGAGAGAGAGAGAGA
>NC_068997.1:49259071-49260734 GCF_001194135.2 Octopus bimaculoides | reverse complement strand
AGAGAGAGAGAGAGAGAGAGAGAGAGATAGAAGGACAAAGTGGGATAGAAAAGAGAGACAGAAAAAAAAAACAGAGACAGAAAAGAAAGAAAAGAGAAGAGAGAGACACAGACAAACAGACAGAAGAAAGAGAAAGAGGAAAAGAAGGAGAGAAAGAACTGTTTTTTACTGCAAGTTTTTGTCATTTTCCTGATTCCTTATAATCTGCTATTGGCCATTGTTTGCGAACTCATTCCAATTTTTCCTTCTTTCGTGCATTTTTGAACGATTTCCTTTGTTTTTTAAAATTTTTTTTTTAATCTTATTTAATTATTTACCCTTTATTAATTACCATTATTCCCCCAATTATTGTTCTCGTTGTTGCTGTTGTCGTTATTGTAACTTTCAAAATCCCAGCGAACTCTATAGAGTTCTTTAAACAACTTCTTTCACACTTCCTTAATTTCCTTCTTAATTTTTTTTTTGTCATTTGCGTTCTTCTCTTATCGTTCTTAATGTTTTAATTTCTTCCTTCTACTTATTCCCAAGATCCTTGTTGTTGCTGTGGCTGTTCTTTGCTGTTGCTCATCTTTCGTCTCCTCCTCCACTGCTCTTCTTTTGTCTTTGTCTCCTTTTTTCAACTTCAATACAATCTCCGATCTTTTATCGTTTTCAGCATCTTCCCTCACTCCCATCATCCCACGTTGGTTACTTAATTTCCTTATTTACCATATTTTATTTCCTTTTCAATTTTACTTATTCCTTCATTATTTTCTCATTCTTATCCGGGTTTACTCCCTCTCGATCGCTCGGCAACTTAAGTATCCCGCATCAAGTCCATCCCGTATCTTTCAATCACTCATTCGTTCACTCTCTCACACCCTCATCGACTCTCTCACTTCCTCACACTCTCACATTTACTCTCTCTCTCTCTCTCTCTCTCTCTCTCTCCATCTCTCACCTTCACTCTGTCTCTTCCTCTTTGTACATAAACATCCAATATAAACATCAAAGTGCCAGGATTAACACCGGTAAAACAGCAGGGTAAGTAATAATCCTTCCAGTTTGCAATAATACCATAATATCAAAATTTGTATTGAATATATTTTGACAAGCATAAAGATTCCTAATGGAAACAAAAGCGTCAATTCTTTCATTCTATTTCACGTACACCTATCTATCTATCTATCTATCTATCTATCTATCTATCTATCTATCTATCTATCTATCTTTTTTCTCTCTGTGCGTGTATATCTACATATATATATATATTATATACGCACACATATATATGTATACATATATCTATCTACATACATCTATTTTTTTCTCTCTGTGCGTGTATCTCTCTCTCTCTCTCTACATATATATATATATATATATATATATATATACAAACATATACACACACACATATATATACATATATATATGCGTATGTATCTATATATATACACACATATATCTAGACACAAATACAGATATAGATAACTACAAGCATACACGAGCGTACGAGCTCATTGTTACAAACACAGACACGCGCCCAAACGCATATATATACTTTCAATTTCTCTTTCGTTTTCGACGGCGGGAAACGAGAATAGGAAATTTTTGGAATGGATCGAACGTCGCGTTTTTTAATACCACTTAGTTTATATATATGCATATATACATATATATATAT
>NC_068997.1:49257832-49258713 GCF_001194135.2 Octopus bimaculoides | reverse complement strand
ATATATATATATATATACGTATGTATATATATACGTACACACATACAATCACAGGTACATATTTACAGACACACACACACACACACATACACACACACACACACACACCACGTAAGTATGTGTGTGTGTGTGTTCGCGCTCGAGTGTGAGTGTAAGTGTGAGTGAGTTTGTGTGCGTGTGTGTAAGTGCAGAGTGGCTGAATTTTTCAGTATCTTCCTTCTTGAATCATAACTACTCAGTTTCGATTCTGCAGCCGGGCGTCTTAGAAAAGTGTTGTTTTCTATAGACTCCGGCTGCGGTATGGCTTATCAGAGAAATTCGGTTGACGAAAACTGTATTGAAGCCTGTAGGATGGATTTTATCTGTAATTCAAAAGGTACACACTTACCACGCAGTTTAAAGCAGATTCTGCCTCTGGAGTACGTGACGTGTCCACATGTCTGCAGTGTACTCAGCCATTTATATGCCAATAAGTCTGGTATTTCAGTTGATCGAACACCTAAAAATTTGTATTCGAGACTTCTGTCCGAGATCCACCCGTCCTTGTAGGTATGTATGTATGTATGTATGTATGTATGTATATATACCTTTACATCTAATTATCCATCGATGTGTATAACATATATATATATATACATACATACATACATACATACATAAATACATGCAATTATGAATGCGGCCATGCTGAAGGACCACCTCCAGTCGAACAAATCGACTCCAGGACTTATTCTTTGTAAGCCTAGTACTTATTCTGTGCTAAGTAACGGGGATGTAAACACACCAACGTCGGCTGTCAAGAGATGGTGCAGGGATAAACACAGACACACAGATGCATACAAACACAAACGCATATATATATATATATATATATATATATA
>NC_068997.1:49255825-49256615 GCF_001194135.2 Octopus bimaculoides | reverse complement strand
TATATATATATATATATATATATATATATATATATATATATATGTGTGTGTGTGTGTGTGTGCGTGTGTGTGTGTATATATATATATATATATATATATGCGCAGCACTTTCAGGAGACCGAACCAAACCAATAGTTTTTCAACAGTAAGCTTTCGTTTTAAAATATGGATATATCGTATGATGTATCCCCCTGAATCAAGCAGCAACAAGTATAACAACACCAAAACAACAAACGCTAGGACAACAATAAGAACAAGAACAGCAAGACTAACAGTAACAGCGCCAAAAAAAAAAGAGATTATGATTAATATAATGCTAACGACAATCAAACCAACAAGAACAACATTTACAGCAAAAACAGCTGCAATAGTAAAAACATGCTAATAACAACAACAGCATAAAATCGTCGGCGATACAGCAACAACTATATCAGTAATAATGCGCATGATAATAACACAAGTATAACAACATTATAACAAGCACGGCAAGACCAAAGGAGAAATTTAATCATAAAAGCGGTACAACAAGAATATAAGAACAACAATTACGGCAATAACAGGCCAATAACAACAGTGATATATGCCATCTGACATCATACAATTAGGCTGTATTGTAAACAAACTGGTCCATATGTTTTTATCATGATGTAAATACAAACAAACAGGCGGTGTATATACACCTGATAGAGCGTTGTTGTTATACTTCCTCTTTGCCCACGCACAGGAAATATATATGTGTACATCTGAGCCTGCATGTGTGTGTGTTCATATATATGTATATATATATATA
>NC_068997.1:49249630-49255747 GCF_001194135.2 Octopus bimaculoides | reverse complement strand
ATGTGTGTGTGTATGTATGTATGTATATATATATGCACTTCTTATACTTTGGCTTATCTATCGCTGTGTCTATGTTGGATGTTCTGATTTGTATCTGCCTGTGCGTGTGTCAAGTGTGAATGTGTGCGTGCACGTGTGTGTATGTGTATGAGCGCGTGAGTGTGTACTTATGTGTGTGTGTGTGTGCTTGTGTGTGAGTGTGTTTGTAACGCATAATGTAACGTATACATATATAACTCAGTTGTTGATAGTAGGTGTACATATGTATGTGGGCGTATTTTGGTATTGGATGTTGGATCTGTTCCTGTCAAGGGTTCCAGGCGACCCCTACCTCACTGCAGGAAACACAGACGAGGGCAGCGGCATCAAACCCCCTCATTGACCAAATGCCACATGTCAGAGGAGGTTTCAAATAATGCTGTAGCACAGTCAACGGTGGTGCTCCAATATGACCGCAGCTTTGAAGCTAAAATATTTTTAAAGGTTATATATATATATGTGTTGTGTGTGTGTGTATGTTTGTGTGTGTGTAGACTCACACACATACATACATGCATGTATGTATGAATATATGAATATATGTATATATGAATTTGTGTATGTGTACATGTGAGCATGTCCGTGTGTGTGTTTGCATGTGTAGGAATGTATTTTTAGCTGTACATTCAAGTGTGTATACATACATACACACATGCATATACACATGCATATATATATATATATACATATATGTATGTATTCATGTATATATGTCTGTATACACGCATACGTATACATGTGTGCTAGTTTGCACATGTGCATGATTGTGTGTGTGTATGTGTGTGTGTGTGTGTGTGTGCGTGTGTGCGTTTGCATGAGTAATGCTTGTATGTCAGTGGAGTGGAATTGCACGTGATATAAATTATCCCGATATCAGCTGCTCCGATTGGGTGCTTGGCATGTGGCCAGTCACACCAATGGTCGATAGTCAGCAGAAACACCGAAGAATCGCTATACGGAACAAAGAAACATTGCTTTGCAGAAATGTTAGATTGAAGCCTTAAACGCGCATCGTTTTCGTTCTAAGCGCCCGTAACCCGTTGCCGGCAGCTGTGTAAGGATGTGGTTTGTCCGTGGGAGATGGTGAGGTGTGCTATAAATCAGCTGAAGTGATCGAAGAGAGATCTATGGTTGGTGTATTAACATCACCACTTCCACCATCACAGATGTATATATCTATATATTCTTTTATTCTTTTATTCCTTTGCTTGTACATTATTTACATTATTTACACTATTTACAATTGACGGTTATTTGTCCTTATCTTGATGGTTGTTAACACAACGTTTCGGCTGATATACCCTCCAGCCTTCATCAGGTGTCTTGGGGAAATTTTGAACCTGGGTTCTCATTCCTAAAGTATTTTTCGATGTTGTTATTATCATTATTATTATTATTATTATTATTATTATTATTATTATTATTATTATTATTATTATTATTATTATTATTAATACACCTGCTTGCTGTTTATACACCTGTCTTCGTCTTTTGTTTTTCTGTAAATTTCAACTATATATATATATATATACAGCCGACGGGCTTCTTTCAGTTTCCGTCTACTCAACTCCACTCATTTGTCCAAGGTGTCAGGCAATTGGACTGAACCCGGAACTATGTGGTTGGGAAGCAAACTTCTTACCACACAGCCGGCAGCGCCTTTCACCGTTTCCGAGTCATCAAAATGAAGTACCAGTCGAGTACCAATACAAACTTACCCCAAGCCGGGTGCCAGTGTCCGAGTCAATTATTATTCAGGCATTATATGTAAGTACGACATGGCTGGATTGCTTTCTACCTACATGTTTCTGGGTTCAATCCCACTGCGTGACACCTTCGGTAAGTGTTTTCTACTATAGCTTCGGGTCGACCAAAGCCTTGCGTATGCGTGCGTGAGGGTGTGCATGCGCGCTTATTTGAATATGTAGCGCCTTCCCCCTCACTGCTCGACAACTGGTCTTTGTTTGTCTACTTAGCGGCTCGGCAATAGTACACCGATAGAATAAGAACCACTCTTAAGAAAATAGATATGTACAAGAGTCGATGTGTTAGACTGAGGAGCCTCCAAGTTGTGTGTGTGTGTGTGTGTGTGTGTGTGTGTGTGAAGGAAGTGGTGATTTTGATTGGCCAACTGGTCCCCCAGAAATTTGTGTTTTCTTATCAATATTCTTTTGTGTAAGACGGCGAATTATCAGAATTGGTAACTTGCCGGAAAAAAAAATGGTTAATGGTATTTCTTCTTCCTTTACGTTTTAAGTTCAAATTCCGCCGAGGTCAGCTTTGCTTTTCATCTTTTCGGGGTCAATGAAATAAGCACCAGTCGAGTATTGGATTCCATGTTATCTACTTCATACCGCCCCCGAAATTGCTGGCCTGGAGCCAAAATTCGAAACCATTATTTTTTTATGTAAGGCGTGGAGCTGGCAGAATCGTCCGCGCAGTGGGCAGCACCGGTCTTTACGTACTGAGTTCAAATTCCGCCAAGGTCGACTTTGCCTTTCATCCTTCCAAAAACAATAAAAGACTGCCCAGATACTGACCTACCCTCCTCACAAACTCAGAATTATACAGCTGCTATGAACAGTCCATATAAATTCAAGTAAATATAAGTAATCGTGTAGGTGAAACTATTGAAGAGTACCACCATTGTATCATCTGTTGATCGGGGTTCAATTCCAGGGAAATGTAAACAAAGCAGATACGATAGTATAGGGAAAGGAAAGTTATTGATAACAAAATTAATGATAATGATCCTCATGATGACGGCGGTGGTGATGGTGTTGGCTGTGGTGTTGATGATGATCGTGATGGTGATTGGTGGTGGGGGCGTTAGGTAGTTAGGTGGTGATGATGATGATGATGATGAAACTGATAGTAAAGGCATTGATGGTAATGAAGAATATAAGGACGATTTAGGAAGATAAGATGGTGGAGGCAGAAGATACTGATGAATAAAAAGAAAAAGAAGGAGAATGAGAAGAAGGAAGAGGAGGAGGGGAATCAGCAGTATTGTAACCGCTGTCGTCACCACTACGACTACGACTATTCTATTTTTGTTTATAAACAACATTGTCACGTGCCATCGAGAGAGGGCTTTAACGAGTCGATATACCTTGCCTGCTAGAAGTAGCAATCAAATATTGCTAATAATAATAATAATAAGAAGAAGAAGAAGAAGAAACGAAGGATGTTGTGCATAACGTTATTCGCTTGAAGATACGACGAGATGGTTACGACTGGAGTGCCTTAATCGACCCCGAAAGGATGAAAGGCAAGTTCGACCTCGGCGTAATTTGAACTTAGAACGGCAGAGGAAATACCTATTTCGTTATTGCCCACAATGGGGCTAAACATAGAGAGAACAAACAAGAACAGACGAACGGATTAAGTCGATTACATCGACCCCAGTGCGTAACTGGTACTTAATTTATTGACCCCGAAAGGATGAAAGGCAAAGTCGACCTCGGCGGCATTTGAACTCAGAACGTAACGGCAGACGAAATACCGCTAAGAATATGCATTTATTAATGCATATTAATGTGTACTTATATATACGCATGTATATACATGCATATATGTATGTTTGAGTGTCCGTACATACGTATGTACGCATCTATTCAAATATGCATGTATATATGTATATATATGCAATTATGTATGTATGTATGTATGTATTATGTGTGTATGTATGTATATGTGTATGTATGCGTGTGTGTGTATGTATGTGTATGTGTATGTATGTGTATGTGTATGTATGTGTATGTATGAGTGTGTGTGTGCACTGCAGCCGTTAACAATAGCAAAGCCAACATGACTGATGCTGACATATGTACAACCACGTGATCATCTGTTTACAATGTTTATCCAATGGGACTTCGTGTGTTGTCTGTAACTTTCTGCTTTCCTACTTACCAGCCACCCGTACTACTTACATCCCATCTATTGTAAAGTCTTCTAACAACTCCCCCTCCCCCACCCCAAAGTACACACATGCCTACCTACCTACCTACCTACCTACATACATACATACATACATACATACATCCACACATACATACCGGTCTATCTCCCAAGTTAAGTACCCGACTTCCTACAAATCTATCTACCTGCCAACCTAACTACCGAATTACCTATCGACCAATCTACAAACCAATCTACCCGACTATTTATCCGTCTGTTAGACTGTCTGCTTCTCTGGTTGCCTCTCTGTCTGTCTGTCTGTCTATCTGTCTGTCTGTCTGTCTCTCTCTCTCTCTCTCTCTCTCTCTCTCTCTCTCTCTCTCTCCCTCTCTCTCTATCTATCTATCTATTTATATATGGATGTGTCTCTCGATCTGTCTGTATATCTAAACATTCATCTATCCATCTATTTATCTCTCAGTATGTCCATCTTACTGTCTGTTTATCTATCTATCCATCTATCCATCTATCTTATCTTATCTTATCTCTTTACTTCTCTCATCTGAATCACACTTATAATCTTTTTCGAACAGTTTAACTCATCAATAATTCTCTCTCTCTCTCTCTCACTCCCTCACTCTCTCCGTCTTTCTCTCTACTTCTGTTTTGTTCTTTCTCTTCCTCTATCATACATACATACACATACACCCATCCTTTCTTAAACACAAACACATATAATGTTACACTTTTCCAAATACGCGCATACACTTACAATGACTCACCCTCTCAGACACACACGCACCTCACACATACACACACATAATCTCCCTCTCATCTTATTCTTATATTCTTCTTTTCTTGCCAATTATTCACATATTCAATCATTCCTTCCTTAGTATCCATTCTAATTAAATATTCCACCTTCGCCCTCACTTTTCATTTCTTTTTCGTTTTCTCTTTTCCTATTTATTCTTTTTACGTTGCCCTATCGTCTGCTCCCTTTCATTTTCTTTCTCGCTTCTCATTTTTTTTAAAAATTACACTTTAACATTTTGCTTTATCCTTTACTATTATCTTCTTTCACTTGCTTCAACCCCAGTACAAATATTTTAAGTTTGGTAATTATTCTATCGGACTTCTTTTTTTTATTTTGCCGATTTGCAAAGTTACGAGTACGTAAACAAACTAAAACCCAGCCAAACACAAAGACTTATACTTGTACAAATTCATATATATATACATATACACATAGATTTTTTTTCGCTCAGAATTGCTGAAGCATGGAATAAACTACCCGCATCTGTTGTTAGCTGTCTCGACACTGCATCCTTCAAAACTCCCATGCTTCCTGCATTTCGCCAACTGCACACCTGATGACCTCCGCCCTTTTCTTTTTCTTTTTTTTTAAAGACTCATTCGCTATTCTGTGATGGTCTAGGGAACAGTTTGGAGCAATGGTCGATCAGAGCTAGTGGAGTGTGAGGGAAACAAACTCAAATAAATATGTGTCATATATTCCAGTAATGACTCCTTCCAATCTTTTCCAGTGGTGGAATGATTAAAGAAGACACTTTATTTATGGAAGATGGGGCTCCTTGTCACACGACTAGAAAGACCCAAGAATGTTTGGAAGAGAACGGCATTAAAAAGCTTCCATGGTCAAGCTAGCTACCAGATATGAATCCCATTGAATAACTCTGTGGCATAATGGACAGAAACTTCGTAAAAAAAATAAAAAAACGAAAAAGCATCCTGAAAGACAGATCTTTTGAGATTACTTCACCCCAAGAAAATATTCGCCATCTGATTCGCGTGTCTAATAGAGTTCTTGCATTGAAAAATGCAAAAAGCATATATACTAAAAAAATAAAAATAAATAAATATTTTCAAAGTATAATTTCAGATTGAAATATTTTATTTGAACTATTATAAGGGTATCTATTTACTTCTGTCATGTGTGTGTGTGTGTGTGTGTGTGTGTGTGTGTAATATTTTTCTCGCTGGATTGCGTGTTCGTTTCTCTTTTTTGCCATCTGTGATTTTATTTTTGACTTTCTATATAATGAAGATTTTCACCCGTCTAGCTGCTTCTCTCTCTACAAAGCGGAAAGTTACATTGTGGAAGAGTCATTTTAACGAGTTGTATCTATCTATCACCCGATAAGATACATCTGCTGA
>NC_068997.1:49247286-49248122 GCF_001194135.2 Octopus bimaculoides | reverse complement strand
CTTTTCCTTTACCGTCTTCTTCTTCTTCTTCTTCTTCTTCTTCTTCTTCTTCTTCTTCTTCTTCTTTTCCTTCACCGTCTTCTTCTTCTTCTTCTTCTTCTTCTTCTTCTTCTTCTTCTTCTTCTTCTTCTTCTTCTTCTTCTTCTTCTTCTTCAACAACCCCTATTATCTCGCTCTCTGTGGTAATTTTTACATCACTCACCGCTTACTCTGACTCTATTTCTGTTTCACTTCTGCTGTTCGGTTTCTCTTTATTTCTCTATTTCTACGTTCTCTGTTTTTTCCCCCTTTTTATCTATCTTCCTTTTTACACCGTGACCCTTTCTTCCTATTTCCATCTCTTCCTTTCTCCCCCAACCACTCACACATCCACTTCACACACATCTTTTCATATTCTCACTCTTTTTTTCTTCTTTCTTCTCTTTCCTTCTCTCTGCTGTTCTACCTCTTTTCATCCAAAACTGTCTCCCAGTCTATCGATTCAGCTCACGTTCCATCTCTCCTTAAAACTCTCTTTCTCTCCTTCCTTTTTTTCCGTTCATACTATCCTCTACGTTTTCATACAACTTTTCTTTTTTTTTTTACTCAAAAAGCAATTAGCCGCAGCTTCGTAAAAGTGACATGAGATTTTTACATATTCGATGTTGAATTTACAGTTCTGTTGAACAAAAAGTATCTCGAGTAACCCTATAAAATCACTACGCTGCTTAGCTTTCAATAACAGCGGGGTTTTTTTTCCTTCATTTTACAAAACTTTTTTTATTTAGTTCTCCAGATGTCGTCTGCTTCAATGATTTTTTTCCTTTATTGTCATGAAGTGATTTTGTATTTACCTA
>NC_068997.1:49244185-49246991 GCF_001194135.2 Octopus bimaculoides | reverse complement strand
TATCTATCTATCTATCTATCTATCTATCTATCTATCTATCTATCTATCTATCTGTCTGTCTGTCTGTCTGTCTGTCTGTCTGTTTGTCTGTCTATCTATCTATCTATCTATCTATCTATCTATCTATCTATCTATCTATCTATCTATTTATCTAGCGATCTATTTCTCTTCCTATTTATCAACCGACCTATCTGTCTATCGATCGATCTAGGTATTTGCCTATAAGTCGGTTTATCTGTTTATTGACAACATGTCCAATCCTTGAGTGTGTGTAAAATGCTCAGTGCACATATTAACACACACACACAAACACACACACACACAGATACACACACACACACACACACACACACACTCACACACTTACACGCACGCGCACACCACTACCGGGATCTCTTTAATGGATAATGTTTAAATGACAGTTACAGCGCAATCCTAACAAAAAGGGGCGTCATTACGCAAAAAACGACATCACATGAGAAATGTTGCACATCCAGAAACGCGAATGCATCAAGTCATATGTTCAAATCCAACGAATTGTGAAAAAGTAAAAAATGGCAGAAGGCAAATTCAAGCAAACAGCCACAGCTTTACTTCATCTATTTGAAATGTAAAAAAGGATACCACCACGACATTTTCGAACTACATATGGCCTTTAAAAGAACATATCACCAATGTTGACAGCACGTAGAAGATCCTCGAGCGAAGTAGGTTTAACATAAATGGCATAAACATATGCAACCATTGTCAATAGGAAAAGATGAATATTTTAAATGGAAAAAAGAAAACACAATTGTGTAGCGTGAACACTAAATCTGAACTCATCACAAAATGTCACCACTTCAACTATACCAATAAAAATTTTGGACTTGTACACAATCATTCAAAATTAAAAACAGGATACCATGCTACACTTATAAAGACATTTCGTTCTCATTCGTCTGGATTACCATTCTCAAGTGTGGTCACCGCAGAGCGTCAAATTAGTAGCAGAACTAGAGGTAACCAGCGCACTAGACACAGCAGATTGACCCGGTGAAACAGATGAGCTGAAGGAGCTAAAGAAACTGAAGCTCTAATCACTAGAGAGAAGGCTTCAAATATATGCAGTGATAAGGACTAACTCCAAACTTTGGAATTGAAAGCTATACCAAACCAACCACTGAACTAGATGGTACTGTATAGTATCAAAGATCCTGTCGTTTCGATCTCGAATAAGGGCCCGGTATTGTAACGGCTTGAATTTCAGGGGTCCACACCTATTCAATATTCTGCCAAACAACCTCAGAGATTTGCGAGTCGTAGATGCGGAGGTCTTGAAAGAGCGTCTGGAAACTTTTTTATCAGAAATATGAAATAAACCCACATCGCGGCAGGAGGCAAAAAGAAGGGCAGCTCTGTCCAACTGGTCACCAAAAACAGTACAGAAAAGAAACCCAATCACACTGAGAGGTGATGCTGCAGTATGGCCCCACCCTTTGGTTGAAACAGATAAAAGATAACCATTAAACCACACATATTTATATCGAGCTATCAAACAAACCCCTATTTTTCTAAATCAAGTTCTATTTCTCCTTGCTTTAATTAAATATCTAGCTAGCATATCCATATCCCCAGACCACCTGTTTTTACTTGGTTCCACGACTTCACACCTGAATATTCCTATTTAAAGCCTTAAAGCAAATCGTCCGTTTCCCTGTGAAATCAAAAAAAGCAATGACCTTAACCAATTGGTAGCATTGTACCAAAACAGATAATTAACATCGATTTATTACATATCATTTCTATAACTCTTCTGATTTCTTCCCATTTTCACTAAATCATCTCTGTTATTACATCAAATCTACATTCCTACTCACTATTGCCACAACCACCATATTTATCTCTTTCGCTATTTTTATAAAACTCTTCCTTCCAAAGCATAATCGTAATAAAAGAAACAAGTGATGTCTGTCACTAGAATCGGATTAGCCAGAGCCGTCTGACTGACACTCCGTCAGTTACAACGGGAAGGGTTCCAGTTGATCCGATCAACGGAATAGCTTGCTCTTGAAATTAACGTGCAAGTGGCTGAGCACTCCACAGATACGTAGTTCGCAAGGAGATTCAGCATGACACAGAATGTAACAAGATTAGCCCTTTGGTATACAGGTACAACTCAGATTTGCCAACTGATTGGACGTGAAATAAAGCGTGTTGCTCTAGGACACATTGCATTGCTGGGAATCGAACTCACACCCTTACGATTGTAAACTGAATACCCTAACCACTAAGCCACACACCTTCACGCGAATCCTCTAGATACTTTCTCAGAAACCTCTATCTTACTCGATGTCTCTTTTTTTCTGCTCATTCTGATATAATACTCAGGGTATCATAAACCACCTTCAGAGTACCCGTTCTCTTCTCATTCTTGCAGTAGGCCTTCTCCAACTCTCCTGCACCTTCTCCCCATCCTCTCCTCCCAGTTTGCTACAATAGGATTCGCTGCCTTGTTGCCTTGGAAACCGATATGATATTAAATAACAGCAACATCGGAGTGCTATACACATTCACATAGAGCACACATATTCAAATACAACACACATACCAAACACACGCGCGCGCGCACGCACGCACACACACACACACACACACATACACACACACACACACACACAAACGCCCCCACATGATCTTATATCGATAGAAGAGCGTTAGAATTATAAACGGGGTGGATTGCAGGCGCTCAGCTCCCAATAAAATTGGTTCATTTTTAGATTCGCTTCGAAAATTTGATTATGTACGAAAAGTTTCATTTGGGACT
>NC_068997.1:49241021-49243826 GCF_001194135.2 Octopus bimaculoides | reverse complement strand
TATATATATGTATATATATATATTTATATATATATGTGTGTGTATGTGTGTGTGTGTGTGTGTGTGCATAGCTGAACAGACAGACAGACAGACAGATAGATAGATAGAGCGCGGGCTACTAACCCCAAGATTCCGAGTTCGATTCCAGGCAGTAACCTGAATAATAATAATAATAATAATAATAATAATAATAATAATAATATATCCGATGATGGTGCGTACCCGTAACTTAGCAGTTTGGCAAAGGAGACCAATAGAATAAGTACTAGGCTTCCAATAAGTGCTGGGATCGATTTGTTCGACTAAAAGCGGTACTCCAGCATGACCGCAGTCAAATGACGGAAACAAGTAAAAGAATAAAAGAATATACATTTGATCGCAATATCGAAGTAGGCTGAAGAAAGCAATAAACAGTTTGTTGCTGGCAATATTCAAAAACCCTGCTATCTGCCTAAAGAGACAGATTGCAATCCTAATTCACGGGATCAGACGGAATTGCAATCCCGGAAACGTAATTAAAATGTGATCTGGTAATCCACATGTGTGATAATACGTCATTCTGAAGGTATGTTGCTTTGGCGCATGTATGTATATGTATGTATGTATGTTTGTATGTAAGTGGGTATAGATTTATGTGTGTGTATGTATTCGTGTGTAAGTATGTGTATTTTAAATGGCAAAATGCTGAAATGGCAAAATGCTGAAAACAGAATTATAAATCAGAATTATAAATAATAGATGTGTAAAGAGAACGCGATTAAACATAATCATTTAAATTTATTCGAATAACTATTTAAAACGAATCACGTGGCCTAGTGAGAAGGATATCGTTCATGATCCTAAAGTCCTGTAGAGACATCTCTCCCTCTGCTGGGTGACGTATGTATCTATGATTAGTCGCGACTCCACAAGCTCCTAAATCAATTGGTGAAGAATGGAACACGTTAGCAAGCTACACTCGCTCATGAGTGACGGCTGTTTGTACTTTCGTAGTCTTATCTCTGTCAGCTAATCATTAATAAACAAACACATTTAACTGTATCTTCTTAAGTATTGAGTGCTTTACTAAGTATGTTAAAAAGCTTTGTTCATACCAACAATCACACAGTAATATGTTCATTCGCACACACACACACATTCGTATAAATACACGTATGTGTGTGTGTGTGTGTGAAGCCTACTTATCCTCAATCAAGCAATACGCAGACCCTACAAAAATCAATATAAATCTCGATTGAATGTAGGCCCACATACTTCTATCTATCTATCTATCTATCTATCTATCTATCTATCTATTTATCTATCTATCTATCTATCTATTTATCTATCTATATATATATATATAGCTGAAAATAGGTTTATATAAATATTGCATTTTATTGGTTATTATTTTTCTGCTTATATACGGATCAATCTTTCCAATCTCACATCTTTTTTTCTCTCACTTTTATTCGTACTTTCCTTCTGCAGTCGTTCAATGTTCTGGAAGTCTGTAAATATGTCTGCTTGCGCAACTTCGTACTGAAAGAAGCAGAAGAATATCAAGATATTTGTTAAAAAAGAATTATTTTAAGTGTGAAGAAGGCTGCCAGCTGGCAAAACAGTTAATCGCCTGATAAACAGATTTGAGGCATTTTTTCTGTCCTTATATTCTGAGTTCAGATTCCGCCGAGTTAAACTTTGACTGGCATACTTGCTTGTGAAGTGAAAGTTACCAACGGTGGTTTGCATATGGGATGATGTAAAGAGTGGATGTGTATACATATATATATATATATATATATATATCTTCGTTTTCGCGAAGCTAGCACGAACAATTCTTCGTCTCGTTTCCAGTTCGTTGCTTCACAGCGTTCAGCGCATACTTTTTTCACGTCTGGCTCGTTTGTCCTCACTGTTTCGTTTTCCTGTTTTGTTTTCTGTCCGCCACTACATTCCTCCACGTTACAAATTTAATTTGTGGTCCGTGGGAAGAGCCGTTTTGACGATGCGGTCTGCCCTACTCTTCGAAACGCCTGTTAGAATGGGGGTAGCTGATGAAGGAGATGTTCTCTATGTGGCCTGTGTGTTTTCTGTACTCGTTTATCATTTTGTCTACGCTTTGTTTACAATGTCCTGTACCCAGATATGCATCTATATATACAGGTAGATGGAAGTATGTACATACATGTACGTATATATGCATACACTCATTTATTATTTGTATTATATATATATATATATATATATATATATATATATATATGTATGTATGTATGTATCTATCTGTCTCTCTGTCTATCTATCTATCTAGCTAGCTAGCTAGATAGATAGATCTCCCTTTCTCTCTCTAACTCTATCTCTCAGTCTTTCTATCTGAGCGCGCGCGTATGTGTGTATATGTGTGTGCGCTCTCTCGAGCCTGCGTGAGGCATTATTCTTGACATTTAAAGCTTGGTGCACATAAGTGCAGTTAATTTTACACCAGAAGTGAATGGATGACAGTTTATATTTACGAACCGCCCCCTTATACATACACACACACACGCGCACACACACACCTACACACACGCACGCACACACACACACCTACACACACACGCACACACCCACACGGACACATACATACGCAGAAATGTATCAGTGTCGGCACGTATATACACACGTACGTATATGAACACTCTGATGCAAAGCTCTGTTCGTATATGCAAGTACACTGAACAATTTGGTTCGTCTACATTATTCACATCAAAGACATATATACACACACACACACACACATATATATATGTATATGTGTATATGTATGCATATGTACATGTGTAT
>NC_068997.1:49236325-49238825 GCF_001194135.2 Octopus bimaculoides | reverse complement strand
AATAATAATAATAATAATAATAATAATAATAATAATAAGAAGAAGAAGAAGAAGAAGAAGAAGAAGAAGAAGAAGAAGAAGAAAAACAACAACAACAATAATAATAGCAATAATAATAATGGATTTTTCAGCTAAAGTCATGAAGAAGCGAGGAACGAGTCAAAGAGGAGGTTTAGTGTAAGAAAATATAATGATTGGATCTACTTAATTACATAATTATGGATGAATGTCTATTGAACACGGAACATTAACGAGAGGCCAAGCGTCGGATTTAATGATTGAAATAACTGAAACATCAGTAACAACAACAACAACAATAAATACATCTTCGAAGAATTGACTACTTGCAACAACGCCCATGTCTGTGCTTCACTCTCTCTCTCTCTCTCTCCCTCTCTCTGTCTCTGTCTCTGTCTCTCTCTCCCTCTATCTCTCTCCCTCTCTCTCTGTGCCGTCTCTCTCTTTTCTCTCTCTCTTTTCTGTCTCTCTCTTTTCTCTCTCCCTCTCTCTCTCTCCCTCTCCCTCTCTCTCTCCCCCTCTCTCTCTCCCTCCCTCTCTCTCTCTCTCTCTATGTCTATTTCTATGCATATTGGAATTGTTTGTTGTGTTGGTTATTACTATTTTTATTGTTTGCATGTTTTTCACTGTTTATTTTAATTTTGTTTTGGTGATTACACACGCGCGCGCACACACACACAAACACACACACATACACATACACACACATATTACTTTTTGATGTATCGTACTTTTCTTCTTCTTCCTCCCCCCCTTTTCTTTTTCTTAATGTCTTCGCCCCTTTAGCCAATAATAATAATAATAATGATTTCATTTATTTCCAACAAGGGCGAAAGATGAGCGGGACAATACAGAAACACACATAAAGTGTGGGGGTTTACATATAATAATGAAATTATTAAAAAACAAAAAGGTATACACGGTATACACTGGAAAAAAAGACACGCATAGCATACAAAGGTAAAAAGAAAGGTGGTGGAAGGAAGATGATAGAGATGTGGCCCTCCTGATACAGGAACGCCTCTAGGAATAATCGAGGAACTCCACCGTCCGAGATTTCTCTGAAACCCCAGGAGCAAGTGCCCTCTCCAATTCCTTCTCTCCGACTCACAGGTCTAAACTTAGAGAAGTACCATCCACTCTTGCCATTTTCGCAACTTTCACCCAGCTTTCAATAAACTCACTCGAGAACAGCACTTGCCTCTCCACTCTCAATTTCCTTTTCAAGTGAAACTTGAAGAAGTCAATGACAGCTCTGCCAAAGAGGAATGTATCTGGTCTCATGCATTTCAGCCTTGTCCACCAAACAACCTCTTTTGCCAGTCACCAGGCAAAGGAAAACTGCCTTGCCTGCCCGATTGATGGAGGGCGGCGGTGCAATCATCACTACAGACTAGGCCAACAGACGGATCCGTCCCACACGTGACAGCAGCTGTTCAACATAACCCCACAAGTCAACAATGCCCGGACATTGAACGAGGGAGTGCAGAACGGTTTCGTCACTCTGCGCGCCCCTCGAATAAGTCCATTTGACAGCGCATCCTTGCCTGTAGAGTTTATCTCGAACCGTTCCCCACCCCCGTAGCACTGCCAAGCCAAGGGCATCTGGAAATTATCACAACCATATGTGCACGATATAGTGATCTCATATCAAGATAAACAACGCATGACCTCGCAGGTGGGGCCCAGTTACAATTTTCTTCAGGTCGAGTAGCCCATCCCAGTCAAAAGGTCCCTGATTAAGGTTTGTTTAAGGATGTTGAGCAAAACACCCATGTTTCCAAAGGTGAATTGTTCAAGACCCAAACAACTCCTCTCAACACATGGCTATGATGCTCTCCCACTACTTCTGCTCGTGATCAGAGATGCACATATCGTCAGCCACCAAGGGACATGCTCAACTGGTTAAAGGTCAAACAACTGACAAGCAAATCTGTGGTATTAAGCAGAATATTTGCTGTAGCCCATCTTTTCATACCAAGACAAAACAATGTACAGGATAACACTTCCAATCAATTAAGATCAGAAGCCATGAGAGCCACTGCCTGGTACTGCATCCGGGCATATTATTATTATTATTATTATTATTATTATTATTATTATTATTATTATTGCTGCTGCTATTGTCGTTCTTGTATCCTCCTCCCCGTCATCACCGTCGTCATCGTCATCGTTTCCATCATCCTTATGGCCATTCCTTTTAGTATTCGCCTTCCCCTTTTTTTCTCTTCCCACCTATTTCTTCTCTCGTCGTCGTCACCAAGATTATTCCGATGCGATGATCTCTTCGCACGTCAGCGTCATCGATTTTGTATGCCAAACATCGTATTGCAAATGATCGTCAATCACCTACACAAATACAACCACCACCACCACCACCACCACCACCACCACCATCACTACCACCAGTACTATAATCGTTACCACCATCATTACCACAAGCAAGTTCAAGATTACCACCACCACCACCACCACCATAACC
>NC_068997.1:49230592-49235015 GCF_001194135.2 Octopus bimaculoides | reverse complement strand
TGGTGGTGGTTTTAGTGGTTGTGGTGATGGTGGTGGTCGTTGAGATGGTAGTAGTGGTGGTGTTGGTGATTGCGGTGGTGGTGGTGATGGTGGTGGTTGTGGTGGTATTAGTGATGGTGGTAGTGGAGGTGTTTATTGTGATGGTGGTGGTGGAACCAAAAAAATAAACCAATCAATTTTAGTCATATCCATAAGTATTCAATGGAAAATGTTAAAGACACATGGATAGGCTTGAGGTCCGCGGAGGTGAGGAGAGGAGCATGGTGGTTGAGGAACAGCATGGTGCGAGATGTGAGTATGGGGTGCGGAGTTCAGAGCACGGAAGTGAGTGGGGTGTGCGTTGTGGGGTGGCAAGTGGAATGTGAGGGTCGGTGGGGTGCTATGATGAGCCATTAAGTAGTACATTTTTTTTTCTGATTTTTTTACCCTTTCTTAGTGAAAGTTCTTATTCTAAAGTCTTTCTGTATAGATTTCGTTTAGAAAACCAAACGTGAAGGTATATAGGTATATATGCATATCGATAGATACACACACACACACACACACACACACACACACACACACACACACACACACACACACATACATACATTTATTTATTTATTTATACACACTCCCATCTATATATTTATGTTAACGTGGGTATATTATATATACGTGTATATATCAGATATAATATGAAAGATATATATGTGAGTATATGTCTCTGTGGTTATGTGTGTGTTAGTTTGTATGTGTGTATACACACATATATGTATGTGCATGATTGAATAAATATATATAGACATTCATATCATGCATGCCTGTATGTACGTAAATATGTATGTATGTATGTATGTATGTATGTATGTATGTATATATATATATATATATATATATATACACACATACACATGCTCACGTATATGTGCTCACATACACACACATACATACATTTGAATATAAACGTATACATATCTATACATCGAAAGCACACGCGAAAAATAAGCCAGAAAAATCAAGGAAGAAACAAATAAGACCATTCGCAATATTCAACGAATAAACGTGAGAGTGTTTTAATAATGTATTATTCAGAGAGAGACACGCTTCAATGCACACATGGAGGCTGGAATATATATATATGCGTTTCGGCACACCAGTAACATACTTTGAAGAATAAACGTGCAGCATCATTTATATATGTCTGTGGGAAAGGTGTTAAACTACCTGTTATGAGGTAAGAATACCCATGTCTTAATTATCAGAGACGAAGATGGCAGTATTTCTTTAAGATGGTATATGTCTTGCATACTATCTTCATCTTTTAACATTCCGGCATTTGCAAGTTCTTGTATTGATATTAAATTTCGACACAGTCTTCATCTTTTATATTTACACACACACACACACACACAAACACACACACACATATATATATATATATATATATTATGATTGACCGTTGACTGAACACTATTCAATTTTTTTTCTCCGTGTTTTTCTCCTTGTCTCCGTATTCTTTCTGTTGAAGAGCGTAGCTCGAAACGTCAAAGACTTTCCGTATTCCCGAGCGTCATACTAATACATCCTTTTGTTATTTACACCACCTGTCCTCGTCTGTTGTTGTTTTTTCGTACATTCTCCCATATATATATATATGTATGTATGTATGTATATACACATGTGTGTGTGTGTATGCGTGTGTACGTATCGCCAATCGGTGTTGCCTTGTTTACGTTCCTGTAACTTAACGGTTCGGCAAAAAAAAAGCAGTAACATAAGTGTATGAGTACTTGGGTCGATTTGTTTCACTAAACACTTCAAGGAAGTGCCACAGCATGGCCACAGTCCAATGACTCAAATAAATATAACAAAACATATAAGAGTTATCTAACTATTTCTTCGAGATTTCAGGTCCCTGTTTTGGGTTACGTTATCGTTGAAGAGCAATATCCGAGATATTTCATGTTGTTCTTTTTTCGCTTTAGAATGCCAAAGTCTTAACCATTTGCCTGTGCAAAACATTTTCATAAACTTGTCCTAAACGTCCATTCTTGTCATGAGACTTTTAGCGAGCCATTATTATTTCATACATTCTGAATTACATAAAGTTATCTTTTCATAAGTTCTAATTCATTCTATTGGTTGAAAAATAATGGTAATGGAGATCAAATATGATGCATGTACGCTAGAAAAATATGCCCTTGGGGTTACATGTGATACAAAGGACATACTTGGTAACATTGAGTACATTTTGCAAAGAACTATCAACCCTTCACAATAGAAAATAACGTGAGATAGCACTAAAAGTGTGTAAACCTTTCTTAGAAAATCTGTAGCTGAATAACAAATTGAGGATTGCTACAAAAAAACATCGTCCCTCCTAGAAAAGCCATCGTCATTTATGGAGATTAATTTTGACACCAAAATCGTTTTCAAGCGTCCGTAGAGTCTAGCTGTTAGATGGCATATAATAAATTTAAGCTCAGAACGAACAATGATACATAATGTTGAAAGAAGAAGTTTTTCAGGAGACTCTAAGGTCAAATGCCATGTCTCTTGAATACTATTGTACATTATGCAAACTTGAAATTGCATAAAATTACAAGATGGATTCTAGATGTTATGTGCTCTGATTGTATTTAGAGTATTCAAAGAAGATTATTTTTGTAAAAGTTTTGTTAGAAATTCACAGCAGACGAATTACTTTGTTATTACTGAAGTGTTTTTTTTTTCTCTCATGATTCACGATTTTAGGAGTGTTTTCTTTCTCGTGGCAAGGCCGTATAAAGTAATGGAAGCATTCTCTCACGATGAAATATTACGCACAAAAGCAAGTACACTGAAATGTACACAAACACCCACAGATACAGACAAAGGCACACGTACGGTCGCACTCCCAGACAGACGCACACACGCACACAGACACACAGACACACACACACACTATGATAGACACATAAACACATACATTGGCAAGTACACCCACCGTACACACAAACACGCATGATATATATATATATATATATATATATAAAAACAATGAAGGCGCATGGCTCAGCGGTTAGAGCATCGAGCTTACGATCGTGATGTTGTGAGTTCGAATCCCGGACCGGGCTGCGTGCTGTGTTTTTGAGCAAGACACTCTATCATTTTTCTGTTGTTATTCCATAGTGTTGACATAGCTTCCAGTGTATATAGGTCTCAACTCTGTCGTGTCTGTGAATATATTCCTTCTTAACCAGGACTGGGCAGCCAGAGACAATCTGATTTATTGTTTCTTGTGCATCACATATTCTTCAGTTACTTGTTATATTTCCTTTCATTATATGTTTTTGGTAATTTGTGGTGGGGAAGCTTTGGTCTTGTGCTGCAATTAAAAATCCTCATTATTATTATTATTAATATTATTATTATGTTGTTGTTTTTTTTCCTTCTTTCTTCAACTTTTCTTCCTTTTCTCGCCGACTGTTTTCCGTACACCTAGGGCAATTTTTATTATTATATATCTGTGTGTCTGTGTCTGTGTTGTGTATAGCTTCGTTACTATGGCAACCGTTCGGATACTTATTGATCAGACCTCATATATAGGTTAGTGAAGAAAGGTAAACAATTTGGCAACGAGAGACAAGGACATTTAATTTCATTTGATTCAATCTAAAATTTAGTTACATAATGAATGGTAAAAATAGTACAAAATAACAAAGACAATCTCTGACAGCTGTTTCTGGGATATCCCAGGTATTGGAGCATTGTATCAAATCTTTCATTGTTTAATTTACGACAACTTTGCATCTGCTAGCATTCATTTTCATTTCCCCCCAATATGGTGTACTGCAAAATAATTCTTTCTCTCTTCTCACCACGCTGTGCTACTTAACTATTTCTGTTCATGGATTTACCTAAAGAAGACCCGATTTAACTGGATTTAATTGAACCCGCTCACCCTCCTGGAAATAATGAACTACAACAAATATCATTGATGAGGAACATTCTTCCACAGTCTAACTTATATTTCTTCGATGACGGAGTACCCAACTTACAGAGTTTTCGATCGATACGATGCTCCAATCACTGGGATATCTCAGAAACAGCTGTCAGAGAATAGCTTTATTATTTTGTACTACTTTTACCACTCGTTATGGAGTCAAATTTTAGATTGGATTAAATAAAATTAAATATCATTGTCCTACATTGCCAAACTGTTAGCCTTTCCTCCCTACTTTAACCTATACGTACTGACTCAAAGGGATGCCACCGCTAACAGTTTTGGAATAAGACAATCACGCAACCACAACACCAACCCTTGTTCTAACCGGAGTTTTGTTGCCACTCTTATTTAAGCATTCAGAAGCACACCTATTAGTTTGAGAGTCATCCTGACGAAAACTCCTCATATTATCTCCTCTCTCTCTCTCTCTCTCTCTCTCTCTCTCTCTCTCTC
>NC_068997.1:49229373-49230512 GCF_001194135.2 Octopus bimaculoides | reverse complement strand
ATATATATATATATATATATATATACTTATACACACACATGGACATATTTATACTTAGAGATTTGCTAATATGTATAACATGTTATTATATACGAATCAGAGATCTATATTCGAAACATTTAATACTTTTACATTTGTATAATGCGCATTGTATACAGTGACATATATTTCGATTTAGGCTACAACACAAGAAAATGAGCCTCAAAGAGTTGAAATTATTACAGATAACAAGTATAACAAGTTATTGAATAACTTCTTTTATGTGATTATATCATATATATATATATATATATATATATATATATATATATATATGTATGTATGTATGTATGTATGTATGTGTGTGTGTGTGTGTGTGTGTGCGTGTGTGTATGTATGTGTGTGTGTATATGTATATTCTTAAATATATACATATACCCACACACATATATATATATATATACACACACACACATATATATATACATACATACACATACAATATTTGAGTGTGTATTCACACGGGCAAGAGAATAGACAGAGTACTAGAAAACCGACCGAGAGACTTGTTACAAATCATTATTTGTTTTCATAGAACGAATTTCAATTTTTTTTCTTTTTTGAGTTATATAAGTTAATGTAGCGGAAAGGTCCCACTTAGAAGTTGTATTATTATTGTAATTGAGAATAACTTGCATATAATACTTGTAGTGCTTAGTAGCATTGTTTTACAAAACGTATGTGTGTGTGTGTGTAAAGTCTGTCTTTAGAAGTCTGTCTATGTTTTTGATTGGGTTCCATTCAATCGTACCCAGTGTACCAATTAGCAATCATATTGATAAGAGTTTCGTTCTTCATATCTCTTGTTTATTTCTGTTAGGAGGTCCTTACAAGTTATGTTTGGCCGCTTTTATTTGTGTTCTTGTTTTTTGTTTTTTCTATTATTTTTTATGGCTCTTTTGCAATTTAATTTGAAATTGTCGGCATATTGCCTAATGCATATTGTTAACCCATTCTGCCATGACTAAGTATATATTGGTAGGTGCACACACACGCACACGCACGTACACACACATACACACAAACACACACGTATGATGTCTATCTATCTATCTATCTATCTATCTATCTATCTATCTATCTATCTATATATATATATA
>NC_068997.1:49222327-49224405 GCF_001194135.2 Octopus bimaculoides | reverse complement strand
CACACACACACACACACACACACACACACACACAAACAGACACACACGCACAAACAGACACACACACATGCCCTTTATTGTATGTACGCAGGCGGTTTGTCTAAAAGTCTTCACTTAATGGCAAAATGAGTATAATTAATTTTCAAGAAACAGTTAACACACACACATTTCATATCTATTCTTTTTCGGGAATTTTCTAAACCTATCGTTATGCTTATGAAGCCAGCCTTTAAATTGGTTTGCGGCCATAGCTACACAAGCAATGCCATTTCAGTTAACATTTGATGTGACACTGGCTGCACATGGAACATATTTCTTCAAGCAGTTTCTATTGATCGTGCACGCACTTTAAGAGAAACAATTGCTTCTCTGTGTTATATTAGCTACACTTTGATGATTTAAATTCTAAATTTTTGTATCCATCTTCGTAGATTTTTAAATGTTGGCGATGCTCGTCTGCGTATTGTTGCTTATTGTAAGTGAATTAACATTAATAATATTCCTGTGCTTATGGCCATGAGGGAAATGTTTCCCTAACGGATTGAGAAATACTTTTTTCTGATTGCAATTGTTACATTTGTCCAAATGTCTGGAAATCTTTCGTTACACATCTGTGACTTCTTCAGCGACACTTTTCGTTTTCGTTTGTGATCTTGCTTCACTAACTTCATTTCCGGACAATGGACATGAATAAAATATTTAAGTACATGGAATACATATACAAGAATTAATATATGTGTGTATAGGAGAGTGTATGAGTAAAGGCGGCGAGCTGGCAGAATCGTTACCACAGCGGACAAAAGGCATATCAGCATTTCGTCCACCGTTTTTACTTTCTGAGTTCAAATGCCGCCGGGGTCGATTTTGCATTTTATATTTTCGAGTTTGATAGAATAAGAACCAGTTGGACGTCGGGGTCGATTTAATGCACCCCGCTTCCCCGAACTTGCTTGCCTTGTGCCAAAATTTAAAAATTAACAGAGTGCATCTGTGAGTCTGTGGAGTGGGGTGGGTGCTGGTGTAATCTGCGGGTCAATAAGTTCTTGGGAATAGGGTCCGGTCAGTTAGAGATAAAATTTCAAGCTAGAAGTGTGAATGTTAATAAGTTTAATGACTCAGAGAAAATAGGCCACAACTCAGACAAGATCTGCTTCGTTCCACCCGAAGGCATCGTCAGGCAAAATCAACGTGACCTGATGTGTGTGACGTCATCGGCCTAAAGCAGGTACATTTTGACGGACTCGCAATTATAAAATAAAATTATTGTTCATACTTAAACAAATACAAGCGCACGCGCGCACAGACACAGATGTATTCTTGCAAGCTTTTTAACCCTTTGAATATAATGCAACTGTGTGGCAGTGTGGTAAGAAATTTGTTTCTCAATCACAAGGTTCCGGGTTCAGACCCATTGCATGGTATATTTAGTAAATATCTTCTACTACAGCCGCGAGACGACCAAAGCCTTGTGAGTGGATTTGGTGGACACAAAATGAAAGAATCCCGTCGAATACATACATCCACAGACGCACACAAACATATATATAAATATATATTTATATATGTATATGTGCGTTTGTGTGTGCCTTTGTGTTTAAGTTTGCTTCTTCCTGTCGTTTGACCACCGGTTTTCGTTTGTTTATGTCCCCAGAGCTTAGCAGTTCGGCAAAAGATACCCGATAGAATAAGTACCCGGCCTTGAAAGAAATAAATACGAGGGTCGGTGCTTTCAACTAAATCTTTTCAAGGCTGTGCTACAGCATGGCCTCTTCAAGTGACAGAAATAGTAAAGGATAATGCGCGCGGGCAAACACCCACCCAGCCACGTACACACACACACACATGTACATATAGACAGAGACATACATGCACGCCACGGAAACACGTGCGCACACACGGTCGTGCGCGCATACATATAATATCCACCATTAAAATATGTACGTGTATGCTCGTATATATATATATATATATATATATACATTCATCCATACATTCATACACGCAACTTATCTTTTGCTATTAATACTGTGTCTATTGGTATTAATTACACACACACACACACATAAATATATATACAT
>NC_068997.1:49220915-49222167 GCF_001194135.2 Octopus bimaculoides | reverse complement strand
TATATATATATATATATATATATATATATATATATATATGTATGTATATGTATATATATGTATGTATGTTTGTGTGTATACATATATACACATAAATGTAATGGGAAGGGCGCTTTATGTATACGAGTACTCACGTACTATTGTACATAGTAATACGTAACACTATACCAAAGTACCACAGTGCCACTTCCGTTTACGGAAGAGTATTAGTTCCAGTTCGTACACATTTTGGAATCAACACCAAATTCCACTTCCTCGTGTTTAATTCTATGATTGAATTTCTATTTCCTAAATTCCAACCATTCGAATCCGCACGCACTTGAGGGCAGCAATTATTCAGGTCTTCTGGATTTAGTTTTAATATTTAACTGGAAGATGTTTTCGTTTAAACTCTTATAAATCATTTGGCTTAATGATCTTGTAACGTGGGAAAGTTAGTCCAGGTTATGATGTAAGATCTGTCTGTCTGTCTATCTATCTGTTTATCTACCTACCTGCCTATCTATCTATCTATGTATCTATCTATCTATCTATTTATCTATCTATCTATCTATCTATCTATCTATCTATCTATCTATCTGTCTGTCTGGCTGTCTGTCTGTCTATCCAGATATATATATATATATATATATATATATATATATATATATATATATATTACATACATACATGCATGCATACATACATACACACATACATACATAGATAAATACATACATACATACATTCTGGTTGACTCAGTAATACCTGACGCTCTTTTCTAACTTGGTCTAAAACGTATTTTGATCATAAAATTCCAGTGCTGTTTCTCTCGTGTCCAACAAATATGTCTGCCGTTCACGAACTCGAGGGTTATGTGTCTGATTAAAGTACAGAGAATTATACGTATAGATACATACATCCATACATACGTTCTTGCTCACATATCCGTATTTGTATGCAACAACACATTCGCTTACACACACATACATACATACACGCATGCGCACACACTCATACATACACGTATGTATGTATATATATATATGTATGTATGTGAATGTACGAGTGCATGGACACAAAGTAAAAGAAAGTAACAGAAATGCTTATATACATATATACATATATACATATATATACATATATACTCTTAAATGAATGTCTATATATACGTATGTTTGTACATGTGTACGTGTGTGTGTGTCGGTGTGTGTGTGTGTGTGTGTGTGTGTGTGTGTGTGTGTGTGTGTGTGTGTGTGTGTGTGTGTGTGTG
>NC_068997.1:49217528-49219973 GCF_001194135.2 Octopus bimaculoides | reverse complement strand
TATATATATATTATATTATATTCCTGGCGTTATATTGTTGTGTAATTTGTGCACATATATCTGCGAGACGGCCAAATTAATGTAAGAGAATTCTCAACTAATTGGTAGTTAGGTTGCTGCTATATCAACGTGTACACCTAATCGGTCATTTCAGCAGTCGACTGTTCTCAGCAGGGACTCCAACGATTTACAGTTATTCAGTTTTTCCACAGTTTACACTAAACAGCTCAGTCAACTGGCAGATTTTATACCTAGAAGCCTTTACAAATTCAATACTTCGACACATTGTTGACTTTTGACCTTTTCAATAGGAATGGTATGATTTGATATAAATGGATTAACAGATTCAAGATGTTTAATTTTTTTCAGTTTTCATATTTATTAATTTTTCAGTTTCGTATGATTTGTTATAAAAGATATCATCAGATTCAATAAGATGTTTAATGTTTTCACTTCTCATGTTCATTAGTGTCTCTGTTTTTTTTTTTGTCTTTTAAAAATTGTTTTATTGAGGGTTAAACAATTTTTTTAGTTGGGGAAGATAACCCAATTTATTTTAATGGGGGTGAGTTAACCAAAAACTACCAAGAGTCCTTCTCATCTTGCAGTTTGCCTCCAGCAATGGTGAAAGTTTTATGGTCGTTTATACATTTTACAGTTGATATATTCTTTTCTAAGTGTTCTTTCCTATCTAAATATATATATGCCCGTACGTATGTATGTACGTATATATACCAATCTGTGTGGGTGTTTTCTCAAAACACTGTCTGGTTTAAAAAGCCACATCAGACGCCATGAAAGGGCTAAGGTGTAGGTGCAGGAGGTGGTCAAACTCTGTTTAAGGAGTAGACAACCACCACGTATATATACGCATGTAGATATGTATGTTTATATTCTTTTCTACTCTAGGCACAGGCCAGCAATTCTTGGGGAAAGGGGCCAGTCGATTAGATCGACCCCAGTACGCATCTGGTACTTTATTTATTGACCCCCGAAAGGATGAAAGGCAAAGTCGACCTCGGTGGAATTTGAACTCAGAACCTAAGGACAGACGAAATACCGCTAAGCATTTCGCCCGACGTGCTACCGATTCTGCCTTAACATAATCTTTTCTACTCAAGGCACAAGGCCCGACATTTTTGGGAAAGATTAGATGTACTCAGATTTGTGTGAAGACTCATTGCACAGTTACTTAAAATACACCCACCCACATATATATGTGTGTGTGTGTGTCTGGATATATCTACACGCACATATACACCCACACCAAACACACATACATACATTCATACTTACATGCTTATATAAACGAGTACTTACATATATGTGTGTATGCATATGTATATCTGTGTATATGATTCCGTGTGTGCGCTCGGGCACGCGCGCTTATGTATGTATGTATGTATGTATGTTTCCACACCCTCTAATCTGAGAAGCTTCACACTAACTCTTCTATAAAAAGACCGCTTATATTTTATTGATCAAATCATTTGTTAATATCAGATGACAGGAAGAGAAAACTGTAGCACTTACCATTAATATTTTCCACCTCCCACCCTCCTTACCATCCTCTTTTATAAGATTACTTTGCGTATTGTATTTCTTATTGTTTTTTTTTTTAACTGTTGTTTCGTTGTTCTTGTTCTTTTTCTCACACCTCTTTTCATTGTCACCGTTGCTGCTGCTGCTACTGCTGCTGCTGCTGCTGCTGTTGTCACTGGCGTAGTTCCTGCTGTTGCCGCCGCTGGTACTGTCGTTGTTGTTAGCGTTTTTCGTTTAAACAGGGTGTGATGCATGAGTTTGAATAATTTTATTTAATAGCATAATGTGTGTATGTGTGAGTGTGTGTGCGTGCAAATATATATTTCTTTATTGCCCACTGGGGGCTAAACATAGAGGGGACAAACAAGGACAGATAAAGAGATTAAGTCGATTACATCGATCCCAGTGCGTAACTGGTAATTATTTAATCGACAACGATAGGATGAAAGGCAAAGTCGACCTCGGCGGAATTTGAACTCAGAACGTAGCGACAGACGAAATACGCTACGCATTACGCCCGGTATGCTAACGATACTCTTCTACTCTAGGCAAAAAGCCCGAAATTTTGGGGGCGGGAGCCAGTCGATTTGATAGACCCCAGTACGCAACTGGTACTTAATTTATCGACCTCGAAAGGATGAAAGGCAAAGTCGACTTCGGCGCAATTTGAACTCAGAACGTAAAGACGGACGAAAAACAGCTAAGCATTTCGTCCGGCGTGCTAACGTTTCTTATTTCTTTACTGCCCTTGTCTTTATTGCCAATCTAATGTAATTCTCACCCTCTCGAAAACGTATTTCTGCAAATTGTTATCTAAAATCATGGGTAAAGAAAGAAATAGCAAAAAATATTTGAAAATGGGGGTGAAATTTCCGAGGGTTCCCTTTTCGGACCCCAAAAAGG
>NC_068997.1:49216450-49217458 GCF_001194135.2 Octopus bimaculoides | reverse complement strand
GGGGTAGGGTCCGGTTTCTTCCCCACCCCTTTTTTCCGAACAAAAATAAGGGGTTTGCAGTACCTGATTCCACGCAAAATATCCGAGTTTTTTTTTTTGTTTCCTTTGCGGGTGAAAGGATCAAATAATACCAAATTTTCTTTATACTTTCGAGTGGATTTGGTCGACAGAAACTGAAAGAAGACCGTGGTATGTGTGTGTATGTGTGTATGTGTGTGTGTGTGTGTGTGTGTGCGTGTGTGTGTGTGTGTGTGTCCGTGTGTGCGCGCGTGAGTGTGTGTATGTGTATGTCTGTATGTGTGTGTATATGTTTGTGTGCCTGTGTTTGTTCCCCCACTATCTCTTGACAACCGATGCTAGTGTGTTTACATCCCCGTAACTTAGCGGTTCGACAAAAGAACTCGGTAGAATACGTACTAGGCTTACAAAGGATAGATCCTGGAGGTGGGGGATCGATTTGCTCGACTAAAGACGGTGCTCCAGCAAGGCCGCAGTCAAATGACTGAAACATGCAAAATAATAGAAGAAATACTATATATATTTATCGATCTAACTCTCTTTGAAACGCAAACTGTAATTACAAAAAGAAAAACAAATGCCCTTCGAGCTAGCTTTAAACCCAGCAACCTTAATGTGAAATATTAAGATATAATGTACTTTTATAACTATCTTTGAAAACTTAATGGCGATCTCTACCAGTTGTTGCAAATTGTTTATCGAATTTGCATCTACGACATATAAAGTTGACGCTGTTACTGGATTTATTAAAGTATTGATTGGTAAAATATATATTCATGGTTCAGTGACTTGGACGAGACCCAATGGAAAGTGGTGACATTTAATAAAAGTATATGCTGCCATTTATATTTCACAAATACCAGCTTAAATTTGATTGCAGCATGAAGTGTTTAGACTGCTTAGTATAGTTACATATACACGTGTATTTGTGAGTGTATACATACATACTTACATACCTACATATATATGTACATATATATATATATATAT
>NC_068997.1:49214705-49216269 GCF_001194135.2 Octopus bimaculoides | reverse complement strand
ATATATATATATATATATATATATATATATATATACATACATATGTATATACCTATATATATATGCATATGTAGATATATGCTTATGCGTATGTATATTTTTATATTAAATATGGATGTGTACGTGGTAAAATGTGTGTTTGCGCCCGCTGTTTGTGCGTGTATGTGTAAATATTATATTCAGCCGTGAGATAAATTCGTTTGTTATTCCACTTATTTTAATCCTTAGTTTTCAACAATTTTAAACAAAGATTTAGTAATATTTTCTCTTATTTTCTTCTTCGTTGTTCACAACTTCTTATCAATGTTCAACTAACTTGCCAACGCCTTGACGATAGGAAGAAATCACCGAGTGTTGACTCGAATTCACCGAGTCATTCTTGAGTGTAACGCCAAGCTCACCGTTGGCGTGGGGCCGAAAAGAAGTAATAATCTGAAGGCTCTATCAGGAGTGGCAAATGCACTCCACCGGTTACAACGACGAGGGTTCCAGTTGATCCGATCGACAGATCACCCTGCTCGTCAAATTAAAGTGCAAGTGACTGAGCGCTCCACAGACATGCGTACACTTAACGTAGTTCTCAGGGAGATTCAATGTGATATAGAATGTGACAAGTTTGGTCTTTTGAATTACAAATACAACTTAATTTTGCCAGCTGAGTGGATTGGAGCAACGTGAAATAAAGTGTCTTGCTCAAGAACACAATGTATCGCCGGGAATTGAACTTACGACCTTACGATCGTGAGCCGAATGCCCTAACCACTCAGCCACGCGCCTTCACATCTGGAATAGTAGAACTTCTCGGACAAGATCTTGAATAGCATTGCTTATGATCTAATTAGCAATGCAGGAACAGGTTTTGTGGTATTGAAGATGCATGTCGTATCGGCGATCGGATCGGATCGATTCAGCTAGATTGCCTCGTTGAACGGGTGTATTTACTGAACGTAGAGCTCTGCATTGACCATGTAGTTATTTTCAAGAAATGTGTAATGGATTAGCCATTTTCAATCCTACCAAACACGGGTGATTCTCTTGTGCGAATGCAGCTCTGACTTGGTTTGAGGTGTTACTTGTCGGCCATTGCTTCCTCACCTTTAAATTGATGTAAAACAAAACTTTCCATCTTCCATAACGATGCGGAAAAGAAATCGAATCACCGTTTGTGTTCACGAGATTTTGGATCTTATCCATCGTGTGAAGGTGAAGAACCATCTCATCGTAAGACCGTCCCATGGATCAATTCCCTTGTAAGAGCATCCCATGGATCAATTCCCTAGTGCACTGGTGCGGATCCTCGTATCCGAACTCATTCAATCGATTTTTGGTGAACTGAATAGATCGGCCAGAAAGCAGAGGGTCTATAAAGTCGAATTTCCCCTTTTTGAAGCGGTAAAACCATCTCTGTGCAGTTCTTTCAGTAATAGCACCTCCTCTGTACCAAAGACAAATACCAGGAGCGCTTTTAGTAGCTTTGGAACCTTGACTGAAAGTGGAAAAGAAGTCCGAGTCGAACATACAAATTGTTTTTCTACTTGGTATTCCATTATTATGTGTCGGACAG
>NC_068997.1:49213782-49214595 GCF_001194135.2 Octopus bimaculoides | reverse complement strand
TATATATATATATATATATATATATTTGTCTGTCTCTCTATCTATCTCTCTAGCCATGCGCCCTTACATATATATATAATGATGACAAGTTAATGACTGCAATGGTCGGGCTGTTCTTTTGAAACGCTGTCAACGTGAAATAATCCAACAGAGGCAAAACTAAGTTAGGATATAATCGATATTTACAACACTGATGTGGATTTATTAGACCAATACAGACAAAGTAATAATGACAATGATTCTGGATATTAACAACATGGCTGACGAATAACACCTCAGAGCACGCTTCCGTACCCTACGTAATGTATTACATAATAAACAACATAATATAATACATATATAAATATATATTCCACGCAATAAATATAGGGTAGCTTCTCAGTGATGTAATGCTGTGATTTGAATAACTTCGATTAATTGCAATTAACTATGCAAATATTAAACAAGCATTGTCTCTAGAGATGTTTCGAATGTAGAACCAGCAAGCCAGAGCGATAATGCCAATAAAATCAATGAAGTGAAGTTATTGAAAATGAAGAAAACGAAGTAAATGGGAGTACGCTGATGGATCTGGTCTTGAAAGCCAACTGGTTAAACGCAACAGACGCACGTTTCGGTTACGTACGCACACACACACACACACGCTCACACGCATATACACACACGCATGTATATATGTGTATATGTCTACATACATGTGTGCGAATAGTGGGAAGAGAGTGACGATGATTTGATCTCTCTCTCTCTCTCTCTCTCTCTCTCTCTCTCTCTCTCTCTATATATATATATATATATATATATATATATATATAT
>NC_068997.1:49211349-49213075 GCF_001194135.2 Octopus bimaculoides | reverse complement strand
CCAGTAAAACATAACAGAGTGCGTTCCACCACTGTTACTCATACGCTAACCTTTACAAAACAACCCACCCTCATCATTCTTTGTTATTAAAGCCTCAAGCATCGTCACCGGCCCCACAAATATCACGAGAAACACACCAGCGTTACGGTACTGATAATCACAAACGTCATCGTGCCCCTCGCCCACCTCATCTTCATCGACTTTGTCATCGTCGTCGTTGTCATCGACTTTGTCATCGTCGTCGTTGTCGTCGTCGTCATGATCATGATACGTTGTGTCCTTGAGCAAGATACTTTATTTCACGTTGCTCCAGTCCACTCAGCTGGTAAACATGAGTTGTACCTGTAATTCAAAGGGGGAGGCTTTGCCGCATTGTGTCAGACTGAATCTCCCTGAGAACTACGTTAAGGGTACGCGTGTCTGTGGAATGCTCAGCCACTTGCACGCTAATTTGACGAGGAAGGTGTTGAGTTGGCTGGATCAACTGGCACGCTCGTCGTTGTAACCGACGGAATGCCAATTGCCAACTTCGGGCAAGTAAACGCTAATGTTGGGTGAAGGGATGGGTATGTGATAAGGATGGCAGATCAAGGATATATTACTTCCACTCGCAAAAAAGAGATATTCATTCCATGTGAAAGGCAGATTATACGAGGTTTGTGTATGGACTGCAATGCTGCATTGCTTTGAGCCATGGATGGGCACTGAATGTGTGAGGGCTGTGGAGAAATGAATCAAGGATACACTGCGGAATGTGTGAAGTTAGTTTGAATGAAAAGTGAGGAATGAACTGAGTGTCAGAGGAATCATTTGGAGTAATAACACCACTTTAACCAAAACCAATCTATTTTACTAACAACATTTCAACCAAGGATTTTTCCCGGGCTGCTAACAATTCTGCCGGCTCGCCGCTTTAATCAACACGATATTAACCCGCAGCACTGAGAAACAACCTTAGTGCTCAGGCACTCAAGGGGACTTGAAGTTTGGCGCTCTTACAAGAAATATATTACATTTTAATAGCATAATGAAGAAAAACTTCCAAATATGTGTATAAAGTATCGATTATAATATATTATATTTATTATAATAAACAGTCTAAAACAGCACTTCAAAGACAGCCGTAAAGTTTCAAATACTTTCAATAATATATCTGAGATAGAAAGACATGATGGAGAGAGGGAGAGTCTGGCTTCATAGCTGGCAAAGATCTCGACATTTTATTCTAACAAACAATCACTAAACGAAGGAAGGCAACATGAGAGAAGGTCGGATGTCTGCCGTTCATCTCCTGCTGTAGATATAACGGACTTCCGCCTAGTTCATTAAAGACTATGTCTATATATATATGTTCATAGACCTATGTTATCGTAACTAAAATCTTTTTCTCAACTTTTGATCAGTCACTATTTTTCATAGCATTTTTCGTTTCCTTTGTAGTATTATTATTTTTTTTTCTATATCATTCTCTTTTTATTTAATTGGCAAAGAATTAAATGTCTTTGTGGTTTGAGGATCTCAAAGAGATAATGTTGGAACCGCAACCATTTGTATCTATGTATCGATAGATGGCTGGGTGGATGGATGGATCGGTTAATTGATGGGTGGTTGAATAGCTTGATGTATGGATGTTGGAGTTAATGAATATGTATACATATATCTTCATATATATATATCTATATCTATATATATATCTTTATATATATATATATATATATATATATAT
>NC_068997.1:49208458-49211339 GCF_001194135.2 Octopus bimaculoides | reverse complement strand
ATACATATATATATATATATCTTCATATATATATATATATATATATATATATATAGGTTACAAGGGTTTAACATAAGTTTCATTTTTAATTGAAATATATCTCCACTCTGAAGAAAAGCAGCAACCTAAGTAATGTATTATATGGTACACGGGCTTATATAATGCACGCACCGCAATTTTGGCTGAATTTTATTTTTGCACAACCGCATGCAGTAACATAAATCCTGAAGTTGTCTTTATAGGAATCAATTAGATTTTATGAGACATTTGTTGGAAAATACGTGCGAATTGTAAGCCATCAGATATGCTAATTTTTTGAGAGAGTGCCCATTAACTTTCGATGGTAGCTCACATAATATTTCACTGGGAAGAAACAATAATTTTTAGTGAGGGAGGGCGATAATATTTAAAGCAGGTACCACCCTAATATTTGGTATGAGGCCAGCCATAAATTTTTAACAACCATTTCCTTCGAAGCATTTTGCAGTGAGGAAGATGCTGTATGCCCACAGAAATGCAAAATGGACGTACGCTAAATATAGTCTTGAAGTTTGTTTAGTTTCTTTTTATTTTATATTTTTTTCTTTGGACATTGCCGCACACATATCCATACACTCACACAGAAAGACTCACAGATACGCGCTCGCGCAGACACTCGTGGTCAAAACAAAAATGGATGCTCAGACAAACACACGTTTACTAACGCATATACATTCACATCCCCGTATGTTTAAAGTAAATTATAGGATCTACTTGACTGAACTGCTGTTAAATTTATTCCTTATCGTTTATTCATTAACTAGTTTCATCTTCAGCTTTTAGACTGTGGCCATATTGGAGCACTGATTCAATGTGTTTTATTTTGTTTCCTTTTTGGGTCGATAATATCGATCCTTGTTCTTTGTTTCGCCTTTGTTGACGAGTTTAATGTTGAAGCGTTTGTTATCTAATGGCCTTCTTTGTTTAAGATTTTATCATTCTAAAGAAAGAAATGCTTGTCTTACTTTTGAAAAAAAAAACACGATTGTCTGACCTCTAAGAAACACAGATAGGATCAGGTCAAGCCTATAAACTTACCAAACATATTTCTTATGGACCATTCATAATTTTACAGATTTATGAGCGAGGCCGTTATTTGGTAGCTGGGTTTCTAAAACATAATTGATTAAGTAAAATAAAACATCCCACAACCCTCAAAGTCGAAATGAAGAGATGGAATTAAGTTTCTAGAAAATGTCATCGCTCATTTTGTTAGTTATATATATTTTTCGCTGCAACGCTGTATAATCTTCTGTCCAAGGCGAGAATCATATATAAAAGGAAAGCAAAAGAAATACATGTGTGTATGCATGTATGTATGTGAATGCGTATATATATATGTATATATATATATATATATACGTATAAATTGATAGATATGTATGTATGTACGTATATGAGTCCATAACACATATATTGAGCTGTAGATGTAAATACATAGATACATTGGTAAAACAAAAATAACAAATCATTGATGTAGGTTACACTAACGAAAAACACATTGGTGTGTGGGAGTTAGAATTCGGTGTTTGATGCTGATGAATGGCTTCTCTCTGTCTCTCCCTCACTTTCTTTCTCTCTCCCTTTCTCTGTCTTTCTCTCTCTCTCCCTATGTCTTTTTTGTCTTTCTCTCCCTCCTCTCTCTCTTCTTTCACTTGGAAAATAAACAGAGCCAATCACACGCACATAAATCGCATTATAATGAACGGCAACAACGACACCACTTGCTGTTGTTCTTGTTAGCTTTCCTGATGGCGGTGATGATGATGATGATGATGATGATGGTGGTGATGACGATGATGATGATGATGATGATGATGATGGTGGTGGTGGTAGTGGTGATGATGATGATGATGTTGATGAGGATACGATGATGATTATGATGACGATGACGATGATGATAAAAATAATAATAATATTAACTATGATTTATTCCTAATAATGATTTCTTTTAATAGGAATATTAATAACAATTACAATATTCATTATTATTATCATTATTATTATTATCATTATTATTATTATCATTATTATTATTATTATTATTATTATTATTATTATCATTATTATTATTTTTATTATTATTATTATTATCATCATTATTATTATTATTATCATTATTATTATTATTATTATTATTATTATCATTATTATTATTATTATTATCATTATTATTATTATTATTATTATTATCATTATTATTATTATTATTATTATTATTATTATTATTATTATTATTATTATCATTATTATTATTATTATCATTATTATTATTATTATTATTATTATTATTATCATCATCATCATTATTATTATTATTATTATTATTATTATTATTATTATTATTATTATTATTTTCAGCTGTTGATTTTGATGTTATTGTTATTATTGTTATTATTATTATTGCTACTTTGCGAGTAGAATATTGAAACTGACAATATAATTGGGTACGGAAGTATGGACGGAATGGTGATGGCTTTCTCTGGAACCGCTAATCTGGAACTGTTGCACGCAGAACTCAATGGAATTACGTGTCTACGCTACCGTATATATGTAGAACTGTATGTATGTATGTATGTATATATGTAGAACTGTATGTATGTATGTATGTATGTATGTGTACATATGTATGTATGTATGTATCTATGTATGTGTGTGTACATATGTATATATGCCTGTATGTAGACTGTGTATATATATGTATCGGTGTGCGTACATATCTACCTCTTTATCTCACCTTCTCTCTCTGCCCCTCTCTCTCTACCTGTCTGACCGTCTCTCACTCCACCCCTCTATTTCTGCATATTATTATATATATATATATATATATATATATATATAT
>NC_068997.1:49205822-49207578 GCF_001194135.2 Octopus bimaculoides | reverse complement strand
TATATATATATATAGATAGATAGATATATAAATAGATAGATAGATAGATACATACATACATACATACATATATAGATGCATTCATACATATATTGATATATTCATATATATAAATATATACACATGTGTGTCTATATCTGTGTGTATTTTGGCATGCCAGTGTGTATTCGTGCTTGTTTTTTCGTGTGTGTATGTGTGTGTGAGTGTGTGTGCGTGAGTGTATGTGTGTTTGTTGTGTTTGTTGTATTCATTTGTATGTTTACAAAACGATTGTTCATGCATATTTGATTAAATTTACAGCTTCAGTTGTAATGTGTTTTGTATAGCAACAAACCCTTTTTGTATATCGGTGATTTGGTAAAGCGAATGAGAAAACGGTTGTAACCAAAACATGTGAATCCAAACGTTTCGTTTGCATATCCGGCCTTTTTTCACTGGTTGTATAATTATTACTGTTCTATTTTGTGTTATTTTGTTTATTCTTCTGGTCCATAATAAACCACAATATTACATGTAATTCAAGTAACGACGTGGATCAAATGATAGCAGGTATTAACTATTTAGGAGGTTAGTAGCTTGAACTACCTTGAGTCCTACGTTGCTGATAATTTTTGACTCACAAGGGGCTTACCTGGTGTGTTTTGTTACCTGCTTCAAAACATATGGTAATCATGTAATTTTTTAAATAAAATTTGCGTAACTGTCTTTCAATGATTTTCATTATCTTGAGTCCTATATTTCTGTTAGTAAGATGAATTCATGGCGCGCAAGGGATATGCCTGGTAAACCTGTAACCAGCTTCAAAACCTCTGGCAATCTTATATGTTAAAATTAACTAGTTTCGCCTCTCATGACTAGCCGAAGTACTTGTTTCAAGCCTCAGAGCATCTCACACTTAAGAATTATTTTCTTTATTAACAAAGGTGACTTGGACTTAATTCAAGTACTTTAGATCCTATGTGGCTGAGAGCAAGAAAGATATTTTTACGCCAAAGGGACTTACCTGGAATATGTACCTGTAATCAGTTTCAAAAAACTTTGCGATCAAGTATTTCAAAATGAACAAGGTTGGTCTTCAGTGAACATGGATAGAATTCTTCTCTATGAATTCAAAAGCTGGACTTAATAGAAGCAACTACAAGATGGTTTTGATGTTGCATACCAGGCTTCTCAACAAGGGCCAAAATATTAAATTTCGTTAGCACAAAACCAAAGCGGATATTTATAGACACATTCTGTGTATTTGCTTAACTTACGGTTGGATTTCTTGGCAAAAACTATCGTGATGAAACACCAGGCCATATCGGATGAAGTATTTTGGAAAATTCTACTGTACCATAATGTTGGACAAAGATCGATTAAACACACGGAAAAGATAACGGGGTGGGATGCAGGGACTTCTGTTACAGAGTTGCGAAACGCATTTTGGATGCGACCACTTGATGATGAAGGAAAAAGCTAAGGAAATATTGTTCCTGTTTTAAGGGATTTTAGTAACGATAACGATGTTGTGACGGTGGGGTTGTTGCTGACCATAACATTGGTAATAGCAATGGTTGTGGTGGAGTTGTTGTTGTTGGTGGTGGTGGTGGTGGCACAGTTGAGGAATATAAATGTATCTTAGAGGTCAATTATTCTCAGTTATGGCCAACGATGACCGTTATATAAATGACTATTGTACGACGAACAGTACTGAACAATTTTGTATATATATACATACGTACATATATATATATATATATATATATATATATAT
>NC_068997.1:49204166-49204942 GCF_001194135.2 Octopus bimaculoides | reverse complement strand
CTTCTTCTTCTTCTTCTTCTTCTTCTTCTTCTTCTTATTACTATTATTATTATTATTATTATTATTATTATTATTATTATTATTATTATTATTATTATTATTATTCTCCTTCTCCTCCTGCTCCTCGATCTCCTTGCATATTCTTACACATCACCATCATGATGGCGACGACCACCAACGCCACCACCACCACCATTACCACCACCACCATCATCACCACCACCACCACTCTCACCATCGAACCCATAGTCATCATCTATCCTCCTTCCTCCTCCTCATCATCATCATTGTCAACACTGCTCTCCCACTTCCCCTTCCTTCTTCCCTTCCTTCCTTCCTTCCTTCGATCATCTTCCATCATGTTTCACGTAGTCATTCAGTTCTTCACGTCTCGACCACTTCCCCCACGCTCACACTTCCATACCCTTGCCCCACCACCACTACGACCATCACGACCACTACCACTACCTCCACCACCAGCACTACCCTCCGTCTTGTCTTCAACTCAGTCACGCCACAGCATCGTAAATAGACCAGACCACACTCCATCAGCGGTCACGTAATTTATACGTTTGTGTGAAAACACGAAACTAATCTCTTAATAGGAGAGTGTAGAGGAGGGAAGAGAGTAGCGAAGGGCAAAGGGAAGGAGGGAGGAGGAAGAGTAGGCAGAAAGACGGAGTGGAGGTATGGATCTCCGTTGTTTAATTTAATCACTTTCAATTACGTTATGCGAAATGTTATATATATATATATATATATATATATATATATAT
>NC_068997.1:49202705-49203240 GCF_001194135.2 Octopus bimaculoides | reverse complement strand
AGAGAGAGAGAGAGAGAGAGAGAGAGATAGATAGATAGATAGATAGATAGATAGATAGATATTGATATACGCACATATACATACACATACATATTATATATATATATTTATATATATATATAAATACAAAAATGGGACAGCAAAACATCCAGATAGATGATGCAAAGAAAACAAGGACGATTGATTCGGAGTTTTCTTTCCTCAGTCGAGTTCCAGATTATCTTTGCAATTTCGGCTGGTTATACTCGAAATTGCTCCAATCTGGCCATTCCCAAGGAAAAACTAACCTATATATATATATATATAACTGTGATCTCTATGTGTATCAATATTTACGGGTTACAATATCATTTATGCTATATCCTGTTATTAGCATTTCACAAACTAAGTGGCCAAATCATGCACCGATGTCGAAGTGACCGATTAAAAACCTTGAATGCGTTGCCCCAGTTTAGCCTCAATCCCATGACTTACAACAGGAAAACAAGAACTGGTCTACGTATGTATGTATGTATGTATGTATGTATGTATATAT
>NC_068997.1:49201331-49202695 GCF_001194135.2 Octopus bimaculoides | reverse complement strand
ATATATATATATATATATATCTTTACAAATATATTTATATGTGTGTTTGTGTGTGTGGGTATGCGTATTCGTCCAAATCAATATTTTTTTTACGCCCAGTTCCGTAATAATTATCCGGTCCTGATAGAGATAATGATGATGATGATGATGATGATGATGATGAACGAGAGAAAGGAAAAGTCCCGGGTGGAATGAATGATGAAAACAGAGGCGGAAAACGCAAACGAAATCAAAGAAAAAAAATATAAAAGAAGGCATAATGGATCGGAGAGGTTGTTAAAAGGGTTGTAACTAACGGTGTGAGGAGGAGTGAATGCCGGAAAGATGAGAATGTAAGACTGTAAGGTTTCGAGGAAGGACGAATTTTAATGAGTGGTGGTTCGAAGGGTGAGATAAATGATACAAAACTACGAATAAGTAGAGGAATAAAAGTGCATGATATAGACTGTTATTTGGCTATCGATCGATTGTTTCCACAATCTTGGTTTATTGATTATTTCCGGAAAGGACATTGCCTTCTTCCCTCAAATCATGGCGGAAAATATCGTCTGCTCCTCAGAAATCATTAGTGAGCGGTGTGTCTCTCTCTATGTATTATGTATATGTGTAAGTTTGCCTGTGAGAGAAAAGGTGTGTGTGTGTTTGTGTGTGTGAATGTGTGGTGGGGCGTAGCCTTATTTATAGAATCTATTAAAATGGGAATAAAATTTTAATTCTTTGAAATAACAACGGAATACATTAAAAATTCCTCTGAACATCCAAACCATTTAGATATCGTCTGCTCTTTACTCAATTCATTATCATAGTTTTATCAGATTAAAAATGATGACGATGATGATGATGATGATGATGATGATGATGTTGATTTTAAATTTTTACACAACACCAGCAATTTCGACAACAACGTCCCCACTGTTCAACTGGTATTTATTTTATCGACCCCGAAATGACGAGAGTCAAAGGCAATCTCTAAGGTAATAATAATAATAATAATAATAATAATAATAATAATAATAATAATAATGCAACGCTCATCTTAAGGAACGTATTACCTGTCTGAGGTCCTTCTTGTGACTTGACAAATGACTAAAGACTCCGGTACATTTACACCTATACTGCTTTACGAAGGAATGATAATAATAATAATAATAATAATAATAATAATAATAATAATAATAATAATAATAGTAATATTAATAATAATAATAATAATAATAATAATAATAATAATAATAATAATAATAATAATAATAATGATAATAATAGTAATAATAATAATAATAATTATTATTTCTTTACTGCCCACAAGGGGCTACACACAGAGGGGACAAACAAGGACAGACAAACGGATTAAGTCGATTATA
>NC_068997.1:49198357-49199630 GCF_001194135.2 Octopus bimaculoides | reverse complement strand
GCATCATAATTTTGAAATATCTATAAAATCGTCAAAAGCTTGTTTATTTTTATGTTTTTTTATTTATTATAAGTGTTGCTTAATATGTTTTGCTAAAATTGCCGTTTCCCTTTCAAATATCATCAGAAATAAGGAATTAAAATTCATTAAAATAACAAATCGATCGGACTTTCAAAGAGGTAAATTGTTGGTGCTCGTAAGAGATCAAATTGTTGGTGCAGGCACTAGCGTAACGAACACATCCGAAATGTTTGGTGTATCAAGAAGTACTGTCTCGAAAGTAATGACAGCCTTTGAGAAAGAGGAAAAAACCTCCTCGTCGAAACAAAACTCCGGAAGAAAACCAAAACTTTCAGATAGAGATCTTCGGAATTTTACGCGAATTGTTAGAAAGGATCACAAAAGTACAGCTCTCAAAATTACTACAGAGCTTAATGACCACCTCGAGAACCCAGTTTCCACAAAAACTGTTCACCGGGAGCTGCAGAAAGCCGGATTTCATGGGATGGCTGCAATCAGAAAACCACTACTTTCAAAGACAAATGCTGCAAAGCGTTTAAAGTGGAGTCAAAACCTACAGAACTGATCCCTAGAGCAGTGGAAGAATGTTATTTTCTCGGACGAGACATCCTTATTTCTGACCACCGGCCGAGTATGTATGTGAAGATAGCCAAAAGAAGCATTTGACCCAGACTGCCTTCTTTCAACTGTTAAACATGGAAGAGGACCTTTGATGATCTGGAGGGCTATATCTTGGAAATCCGCCGGGCCCAATGGTTTTTCCTTCATGGCAGAATAAATAATCAAGACTATTTAAGCATTTTATATGATCGAATTCATCCTATGGTTGTGGAACTGTTTCCGGATGGAAATGTAATCTTTCAGGATAATAATGCACCAATTCATACAGCTAAATTTGTTACTGAATAGCCACGAAAGACATTCTAGTGTAGTTTGAACATCTTATCTAGCCACCACAGTCCCCAGATCTCAATAGTATCGAACATCTATGGTGCATTTTAGTAATGAATCGATATCCTTCACCATCGTCACTACAAGAACTGAAGACTGTTTTAGCTGAAGAATGGACAAACATTCCTTTGGAACCAATTCAAATTTGTAGGAGTCCATACCTCGTAGAATTCAAGCAGTATTTACTGCCAGTAGCGATCCTACTCCTTACTAAAATAAATTTGTTTGAAATTTTAGGGTGTTTCCATTATTTTGTCCAACCCCTATATATATATATATATATATATATATATATATATAT
>NC_068997.1:49196303-49197635 GCF_001194135.2 Octopus bimaculoides | reverse complement strand
AACTATCATCATCATCATCATCATTATTATTATTATCATTATTATTATTATTATTATTATTATCATTATTATTAGGGCGGCGAGTTGCCAGAAACGTTAGCACGCCGGGCGAAATGCTTAGCGGTATTTCTTCTGTCTTCCGAGTTCAAATTCCGCCGAGTTGACTTTGCCTTTCATCCTTTGGTGGTCGATAAATTAAATACCAGTTGCCTACTCGGGTCGATCTAATCGATTGGTTCCTCCCCAAAAATTTCGGGCCTTGTGCCTAGAGTAGAAAAGATTATTATTATTATTATTATTATTATTATTATTATTATTATTATTATTATTATTATCATTATTATTATTATCATTATCATTATTATTATTATTATTATTATTATTATCTTTGTTTCTTCAGGTACTCCTGCCATGGACGTCCGGCCCGTTCTCCTTGCTCAACCGACGGAGCCTTACTTTGTTACATCATCGATAGTCGGTGAACATGTCCGACCAAACACGTGCCGTTCTCCTTCTCACCAACACCACCACCACTATCACCATCCTTATCATCATCCTATGTGCCTCCAGTATTGCTGAGGTCATCTCACAGGACGACTTCTGTTTCCGAAATTCTTGTAAGTTGACCGAATCCACAAACTCTTTTTACGCCTTCATCGTATTTTATGTCGTCGCGGATTTTGCTGTTCGTGTTATTGTTGCTGCTGCTGCTGCAGCTGTTGGTGTTGTCGCTTAATGTTGTGGTCAGAAGGGAAAGGATAACACCCTTAATCCATTATCTGGATCCCCGTGACTTTTTAGTGGAATGGAAAATGTCACCCTCAAAGCAGAGACCTGTCCGATACGCTTGTAACAGACTGTATTTTACCAAAGGGTTCCCTAATGGTTAGATAGTAACATTGACCCTTACAATGAAATATGGTGTAAAGAATCCAGTAAAAAAGTCACAGGAAAATAAGTCATAAGGGTTTTGTCCGGGGGCGGGGTTATCTGAGGGGGTTTTGTCTGGATCCCTTAAATTAATTGTGACTTTTTCCCTACCTTTACCTGCAATTTACCAGGTGTATACCTCATGCTTAATGGCACTCCAGCGGTTGCGAGGACGAGGGTTCCAGTTGATCCGATGCATTTTTAAAAACATTTTTAATCTCTCGTCTCTTGAATCACTTTTGTAACTTGAATTCATAGAAAAATTGAAATTAGAGAAAATATTGCCTTCTAAGATTGTAATGAGTTTTATTTTTCCTGTTTGTTCCACTAAACATATAAATCCACACTCTCTTATATTATGTATGTATGCCTGTGTCTACATTTGTAACATTATATATACAC
>NC_068997.1:49194124-49196157 GCF_001194135.2 Octopus bimaculoides | reverse complement strand
TATATATATATATATATATATGTAATCGTCTTAGCTTAAAGGAAAAGGGCTATACTATCCCAATCTTGGAGCTCCCGAGTGAAGTACAATCATTTCATCTCCACGTGACTCTTGATAGACTTCCGTAATTGCAGTCTTGGTAGTCTTCCGTAATTTTTTTTTTCTTAGTGAAAATCGTGCAGGCGTTGTTATCCAACTATTAAAGCTTGGTATCCTGCGTGTTCGTATTATATTATCCTTGTATTAATCTTATGCAAAGAGGATTTCTGCATGAGTAACCAACCCTGAAAAATACCCTACTGTAGGATATGTAATAGCCAAATAACGAGGTTTTAACCTGAATTATACGATATAAATGAATATGTATGTGTATGTGTGTTTGTGTGTATGTATGTATGTATGTAAGTATGTATATATAATGTATGTATAGTACGCACGTAACGTACGTATACATTTATGTATGCATGTATGTATGTGTTTGTGTGTGTCTCCAAATTAAATAAATTATACCATAAAAGTGACAGTTAACAATTACATAAATTCATTGGATCTTACATGAATAGAAAAAAAGAGAAATACTTCCAGTTAGAAAAAATACTAAAAATTGAGTAAATAAGTAAAACAAAATCTATAAAACAAATTACGAAAATACCAATAACAAAGAAATGAAATAAATAAGCAAATAGGAAAATAGGATTTCCCCTTTCTCTCCGTTCTTCAGTGGCTTTACTACACATATCTACCATCACTTACCGGTTGTTTAAGCTCCTTTGCAGAAGCTGTAAAGTCAATCGACAACCATGGCGCAAATCTACTCGTTTGGAAGAACGTTTATCTTCGCGCTTTGAACTTTAATATAGTACCTGAGTTTACTTAATTCAGCAATACAAATGCGAGGTTGCATCGTACATAAGTGGCCGAAAATTTGCTTTATGTGTTCTTCCTTTGATCACAGAAATAGACCTTCTTCGAATGCTACAAACAAAAACGCCTTCAGAGAATAGAAGTGGTTCAATACGAAGGCGGTTAACAGATTTCTCGTTTGTTTGTTTAACCAAGCATGTCTTAACAAAAGGCTATTGTCCAAAGACGCGCACACACATACACACACGCACACATGCTGAAAACGCGTGTATATATGGATATGTACATCTGTCTGTATATACATATTCATATACATGTGTATATTTAGAAATACGCATGCATATATTTATATGTGCAAATATGTATAAAGGTTTGGATATATACATAAATCTGTGTATACATAGATGTATGTGTGTATGTTTATGTTTGTGTACATATATATATATACATATACATATGTATATTTGACCCTCTTGTAAAAAATCGACGCTGCTTAACAAAACCTTCGCAGTTAAAAAGCACATGAAAGTTTGTTTAGAAAAACAACTACGAACTGATTAGAGGTTTTAAATCTGACAGACTGGAGCAGGTTGGTGCGTTGGTGTAAAGGTAGCACCATTGGTCGCGTAAACAACGAGGTGTCGGACAAATATTTTTCTCCAATCTACACTTGCATGATCGAATGGTTCAGGCTAACCTTTTTTGCCACAGTTACTCACCTTTTGATAAATTCACTGGGAGAGAGTGAGAGAAAGAAAGAGAGAAAGCACTTTTCTCTTTACCCTTTTCTTCTATTTCCAAAGGAAGCCCTTCAGCGTATGCACCCGTGACAAAATAAAAGAAATAGTTATTATTGGTATTATTATTTTTCTCCTCCTCCTCCTCCTCCTCATCATCATCATCATCATCATCATCACCATCATCCTTTCGGGGTCGATGAAATATGTGCCAGTCAAGTACCGACACCCAAATCTCAAGCCTTTTGCACATAGTAGAAAGGATTATTATAATTATTTTTATCATCGTCATCATCACCATCATCATCATCATCATCATCATCATCATAATCTACGTCATCATCGGTATCCTCCTCCACTTCCTCCATCTCCTCCTCCTCCTCCACCTCTATCTCCCCTCCTCATCCCATCCTCATCCCATCCCCCCTCCTC
>NC_068997.1:49188428-49193978 GCF_001194135.2 Octopus bimaculoides | reverse complement strand
TCATCATCATTAATATTTGCTATTCTAGCGATTATTATTTAGTCGTCAACCTTTGTATCATTATACGAAGTTATTTACAATTTAATTAGTTTGTCTTCAGTTATTAATCAACAGCAATTAAGGCTGCGGAGCGGGAGAGGTGTGTGGTTGGTGAAAAAAATTCTGGTGGATCGTTAAATAACAATGAATCAGGGATCGATCTTAGTGTTATGCTCTATTGGTCCTTTTGTAACTAAATACGATATCCTTGTGTACTCTATTAACTGACTCCGCCACCAACGCCACGACCAACGCCACCACCACCACCGCCAGTGTCTGTCCGTTTGCTTTTGTATAACTGAAGTCAGTGGTACAACGGTGAAATGGGAATAGCAGGGCGGACAAAACCAGTGAAAGCTGGACAGAACCAGTGAAGCAGCGAACACATGCATACATTCATACATACGTTCATACATACATATACACATACATACGTATATACATACATGCTCACACATATAGTCATACATACTCGGGAATATACATGCACGCATACATAGATACATACGTGCGTACGTATGTGAAAACATACGCACACACACATACATATGCCCATACACGCATACACACCTTCCAATCTACTTAGATGCAAATATCCATTTATTCATTCATGCATACATTTACACATAGATACATAGATACATATATACATGCATACATACATACATACATACATACATACATACATACATACATACATACATACATACATACATACATACATAGGCGACGAGCTGGCAGAAACGTTAGCACGCCGGGCGAAATGCTTAGCGGTATTTAGTCTGCTGCTACATTCTGAGTTCAAATTCCGCCGAGGTCGACTTTGCCTTTCATCCTTTCGGGGTCGATTAAATAAGTACCAGTTACGCACTGGGGTCGATATAATCGACTTAATCCGTTTGTCTGTCCTTGTTTGTCCCCTCTGTGTGTAGCCCCTTGTGGGTAGTTAAGAAATAATACATACATACACACATACACACATACATACATACATACATACACACACATACATACATATGCCCAACTGATAAGCTTGGATTTTCAGAAAATAAACCAACCAATTAGCTAGCACATTAGAAATACAATCTGTAAGAGGAGCAATAATAATATGCAAGACTTTTATCAAATTTAAAAGGTGACATTGTTTTTTTTTTTGTTTCTTCATTTTGTTATTTACATTCTAATCATGGAGGTTTTGTATTTTTGTTTATAAACCAAATCCTTTCTCGGAGGAAGAATTTAAATGATTAAAAAGAGAAGAGAACATACATGGTACAGATCTTGCAGAAACAATCACTTGATATTGTTGCTTGGGTTCACAAAATAAAAGCATTTCTCTGTTGGTTATGGAAGTCCGCTGTCCATTTAACACGAAGATGGTGACAAAAATATTGAATGAAGACAACCTTAGCGATATGGTCTTCCGTACTGTAAACTTACAATTAATAGTCGTAAAATTTCTCGCCAACAAAGCTCTCCTTTTAGAAGCGAAGTACCATCACCGAATCTACTAAATGTTCTTGCTTTTGACTTATTGATCACTGTTCTTATTTAAAGACAATTAGTTTACTTGTGAGAGTCTCTCACCGACAGTTCCCATAGATTTTGGATATTCTCTCTCTTTCTCTCTCTACCTCTCTCTCTCCGCATCTCTCTCTCTCTCTCTCTCCGCATCTCTCTCTCTCTCTCTCTCTCTCTCTCAAAATCGAGCTCGTTATTTGTGAATATATTAGTCTCTTTACATCAAATGATAGTCTCCAACTATCCGATATTTTTCCGTAGTTTATCGATGTTCTTTTGGAGAGAAGTAATCCATTCTGATTCTGTGTTATTTCGAGCGATCTGTTATTCCCATCTGTTGACCAACGGTAATTGCATCAAAATACAATAAGACATGAAATGTCCAAAAGCTGGGAGCTTCCATTTTTGCTATGTATTCTTTAGCAACTTAATCGATCACTGATAACACCGAGTCACTAGGTTTCCTTTCTATCGATTCTTGTCGTAACAATCATTCTTCCATTTAGTGGTTTGTTAATGTAAAACGTGAATTCGTTCCAATATTACCGCCAGCAGTGTTTTGATCTGCATGCTTCCCTCATTTATGTTTGTTCCGATATTACTACCACATCTCCGTCTAATGGCGGCAGTTCTATCTCAGCGTCATTGTTTCCATTTTTGTTTTTCTCACGGTTCATGGTTTTACAAATTTTCTCGATCCCAAAAGGCAAAATATACTAATCTACTGATTTTGTTATTTGCTGTGCAGGTTTTTTGGTAGATTTTACGAGAAGAGCAGCAGTGTTTTCAGCTCAACAGACCATAGCTTACTAACAGAAGCAATATTTCAGCGAGAAACATTGATTCACATTGAATTGTGAATAGATACGATATTTTGCATACCATTAACCCATCATCTTTTTTCTGTAACTGACCAACGGAACTTCCCTAACCTTGGTATATATCTTGATTCAATTCAAAACTCCAGTAGAATTTCTCCTTTTAGTTCCACGACCTGTGGTAGCTAACATTATTATTCTGTCTTACTACCATGGTATATACAGCAGTAATCCAAGGTTTCATTTGTATTTTTAATTTCACCGCTTCATTACCACAATGATTTGCTCTAAAAGCCGCTTCTTTGCGATCATCTAAAAGGATAGCGAATATTTTTCTAGGTTTCTATAAGTGACGTACGTTTTAGTAAATTGTACGTTTTAGTGAATTGTACGTTTTAGTGAATTGTACGTTTTAGTGAATTGTACGTTTTAGTGAATTGTACGTTTTAGTGAATTGTACGTTTTAGTGAATTGTACGTTTTAGTAAATTGTACGTTTTAGTGAGTTGTATTTATTACGGAAATGAATGAGTAATCGTTTACGCTCGTGTGACTGAACGCAATGCCGTGTTTATATATTTAAGAACGTGTGTACGTATTTATATGTAAGTTAATTTGTATGACTTCTCTTCTTGATTGGAATTTTAGCATTTATTTTCATTGGCTACCAGTTCAGTTGCAAGGTCGCAAAAAAAAAAAATACTTTTCGTCTTTTCGCATTCATTAGCGCAACCATTTCATCCCTTAAACTTAATGACTTGCGGATTTTCATCGCCCCAGATTTTAAGATAATTCGTAGCGTATAAATTATGGACGTACATTTTCTCTGGGAATCCAAGTTAATTTCTACTTTGATTTTGACAAGCTGGTACATATCCTATCTGTTACTCCAATATGAATAATAGATATTAGTGAAATATTTTGGGTACTGAAGCTCCACCACATCAATTCTCCATGGGTAACTAACCAGTATTTTCATTGGATTTTGCTATCCCTTAATGAGGTTTGTATATACGACGGTCTTCTTTCAGTTTCCGTCTCTCAAATCCACTCACAAGGCTTTGGTCGGCCCGACCCGGAAAGATGTGGTTGGGAAGCAAGCTTCTTACCACACAGACACGCCTGCTGCACATTAACTTATTCACAAGCTGGCAAATACATGGAAATCTCTTGACGTAAAGATGCTTAGTTACTTAGTTACGAAGAACTCAGATAAGCCTCAATAACCTGTGTTGGTTTGTTTATGTTATCGCACCTAGCGGTTTGCGAAAGACGGTGTCGTTAGAATAAAACCCAGATTCCAAATAAGTACTGCGGTCGATTTATTCGACTAAAACCTTTGAAAGCGGTGCGCCACGATGACCACAGTCTGAAAATTGCTATGAGAAAATAAAGTAGACGTGCATGCAAAGATGAATCTGCGCATTTGTATGCATTCACCTGAGCCACAATTGCATACGATCATACATACATGAATGCATACGTAACAGTCGCATACATGCATAAAGGCATAACTGCATATATGCATACAGGCATACATACACAACTGTTACATACATGCATAAAAGCAAAACTGCGTACATGCTCACATGCGTGTATACGTACATGTCAGTTAAGTGCTTATGCATAGTTGTATATATGCATGCATGTAAACTTACATAGCAGTTAAATGTATGCATAACGCTATAAATGCATATATGCATAGATACATATATACATACATACGTTCGTAAGTACATACATACATACATACATACATACACATGATACATACACAGACACATACACAGATACATACATACTTGCATAATACATACATACATACATACATGCATACATGCATATATACATACATACATGATACATACACAGATACATACATACATACATGATATATACACACATATACACAGACACATACATACATAGATACGTACAGATAATACTCATATCAATTCATCCATCCATTCATGCATGAATACATACATACTTACATACATACAAAACAATCGTACATATACATACACATACATTCATCCACACATCGATCGATCGATTCATCCAACCATCCATCCATCAATCCGGCCATCCATCCATCCATCCATCCTTACCACACACACACACACACACACACACAAACACATACATACGTACACACACACAGACACGACAATTGGCAAGATAAACAATTAAGATATCAACCTCCTCCCTCTCCTTTTTCACCCTTCCTCTCCTTTGCCCTTGTGTCATGTATTTACTGACGACGTCCTATTAACATCACGAGATGCAATCTGGCCGCGCTGGGTGTATATAAAGCAACTCAGAGGCTGTAAAGGAGAGGGATAAAACGGAAGGTGAATAAGTTTTGATCGATAGTGAATGGTTAATCGATACACGATATCTATAATGCATGATACATGCCCTAACAATATAACTTCCATTTGAAAAGCAATCTTTTTGCTCTTCTTTTATTTTTATCTAAATGAATTATCTTCGCTCTGTGATTGCATGTCGATGCTTGGGAGTCGGACGAACTGTGATCTTTGTGTTTGGCTCTGTGTGTGGGGGATGGGGGTGGGGGTGATTCTGTAAACGTGTGTGCGTGTGCGTGTTTTTGTGCATGTGTGTCTTCGTGTGCGTTTGCATTTCTGTGTGTGTGTGTGTGTGAGAGAGTGAGAAGGGGGTAGAGTGTGTGGGTGTGAGAGAGAGAGAGAGAAGGGGGTAGTGTGTGTGAGAGATAGATAGAGAGGTAGTGGGTGAGAGAGAGGGAGGGAGTGTGTAATTGTGTACAGCAGTGTTTGGGGGAAATAGTAGTAGTAGTAGTAATAGTAGTAATAACAGCAATAATCGTAATAATAGTAGTATTAGTAGTAGTAGCAGTAGCAGCATCAGCAGCAGTAGTGGTAGTAGTAGTATTACTAGTAGTAGTAGTGGTAGTAGTAGTAGTAGTAGTAGTAGTAGTAGTAGTAGTAGTAGTAGCAGTAGTAGTGGTAAACGGTACTAGCAATGGCGCCTATGGTACTGGTAGTGTTTCCTTGTTGTTGTTGTTGGTGGTGGCGATGGTATTAGCGGCAGCAGTAGTGGTGATGGTGGTGGTGGTGGTGGTGGTAGTGTTTTGTTGTTCTTGAGATAGAGAGGGTAGTAGTTGTGATGGTGGTGGTGGTGGTGGTTGT
>NC_068997.1:49185878-49187903 GCF_001194135.2 Octopus bimaculoides | reverse complement strand
TCTCTCTCTCTCTCTCTCTCTCTCTCTCTCTCTCTCTCTCTCTCTCTCTCTTTCTTTCTCTCTTTTCCTCTCTCTCTCTTTCTTTCTCTTTCCCCCCTCTCTCCCTCTCTCTCCCTCCACTTTTTCACTTCTCAGTTTGTTTCTGTACACTCGTTGTTGTTGTATTTGTTCAATTGGAGTTAAGCTCTGATCAAACTGAACTGTAATCCAAAGAATTCTTTCTGCGTCTCCTTCGTGTGTGTATGGGTGTGTGTGTGTGTGTATGTGTGTGCAGGGGATCTATGAAGAAAGTGCTACCAAATTCTCAGTCGGGGGACAAGTTAGTGAACCCATCGAGATTCGCCAGGGTGTTAGGCAAGGGGACGCGCTCTCACCGATCCTCTTTAACATTGCAACCGATCCGCTGCTAGATGTGTTATCGGGCAGCGGGGATTTGCATGTTGAGGGGATCCGAGTGAATGGAATCGCATGTGCGACATGCCTTTGCTATTGAGTACTACAGTTTATTGTTTATTGTTTTTTTATGTTTCCTTGTGTTGACAGTAAGAAAGGACATTGAATAATGCAGATACATTTTTTTTAAAAAAACGTGATCCAGTAAGGCGGCGAACTGGCAGAAACGTTAGCACGCCGACGAAAGGCTTAGCAGTATTTCGATAATCTTTACGTTCTGAGTTCAAACTCCGCCGAGATCGACTTTGCCTTTCATCCTTTCGGAGTCGATAAATTAAGTACCAGTTGCATACAGGAGTCGAGCCAATCCACTGGCCTCTTCCCCCAAAATTTCGGGCCTTGTGCCTACAGTAGAGAAAAAAAAAGTGATCCAGTGAGTGATTCCTTCCTTAAGACTCTGGGTCTCAAGTGTAAAGCTCCTCATTACCTTTTAGTCCTAAGTTCTCTAAGTTTCTTAGATTTGAATATTACATTTTATATATCTGCTAGAAAGAAGCATCTGATTGTCTCCTGGTCCTGACATCTCATAGTTTTGATATTAGCTTATTACATTTTACGTGTGTGCTAAAAGGAAGTTTGTGATTGTCTTCTGGCCTTGAGTTCTCAAAGATTTGATATTATTTATAAAACTTTCCAAATCTGTTGAAAGAAAAAGGACATCATGCTATAGGTGAAAGGAGCATATTTTTCATTTTATAGACTTGCTTTCGTTCTACGATTTTTAGTGACTCATTATCGAAAAGTGTCTAAGAGCTATTGCTTAGCGTGGCAATGTCTTTAAATTATTTAGGGTTATTATTTTGGCATACAATGTTGTATGACCGTTGTTGCTGTTGTTGTTGTTATTAATTAATCTATTCTCTCTATTACTGTTAGTTTTGTTGTTTATATTCGATAGAAATCTTTGCCAGTTTCGATGTCTTTCATGATTCATTAGTTTTTCGTTGTATTTTGCTTCGTTTTCTTTCTTTAGTTGTTTGATGTTGAATTTCATTTCTGTTGCGTGTGGTTTCGTTGTATTGTGTCTGGAATTGGTTATATCTGGTGTATAATTAGGGCTATACTTTTTTTTATGTTGCCATGTGGGAATTGCATTCAAGATACGTCTATAATTATTTCGTTGAATAACTTGCAGTATCTGAGTTACTGATCGAATTCTGAAAAAGGAGAAGAAAATTAAAAAAAAAAACCTTCATTTTATTTCTTGGTAGAAAACTTTCTATTGTACTTTCTTGAAGATTCTAAACGTGGTATGGTTTCGCTTTCTGCATTGATGTTCTCGTGAGTGTTTTGTGATGATAATTAGAAGGTTGCCCGAAGAAAATTGCAGAAGTGTTTACCAAGCAGTTATAGATATCGAAGATACGTACCTGCAAAAGAAGCTGGTGTCTGACAAAGAGTTGTGTTCGATACCGCAGTAAAGTATATAAATGCGAGTGTGAAAGGGGTTTGCTTATGATAATATTGTTTTTGATATTAGCGCGCATGTGTGTATGCGTTTGTGTGTGTGTGCACCCGAGTGTGTATATACATACACACACACACACACACACACACACACACACACACACA
>NC_068997.1:49179254-49184552 GCF_001194135.2 Octopus bimaculoides | reverse complement strand
ATATATATATATATATATATATATATATATACGACGGGCTTCTTTCAGTTTCCATCTACCAAATCCACTCACAAGGCTTTGGTTATCCCGAGGCTATAGTAGAAGACACTTGCCCAAGTTGTCACGCAGTGGAACTGAATCCGTAACCATGCGGTGGATAAGCAAGCTACTTACTACACATGAGGTATTATTTTAAAATTAGTTGTGTTGTTCCGTTTTATTTCTCGTGGTGTTTGGACATCAATTCACTTTGCACGTTTTAGATCATCATCTATCAGTGAAGATTAACAATGTCACTCGACTAATATATTTTTAAGTTCATCAAGTTGAAGGTCCCTGGTATTTGCATCACACAGCGGGTGTTTATTTAATGAATCTGTGGATTGAAAATGGATCGCGTTTTCAATTTGGTCATCGACATTTTAAAATTAAAATACCAAAACACGAAACTTTCTCTTTGCTGTATTCCACATTAAATTGAATGTTTGTATTTATTCTATTGAAGCGTCTTTTAAATTCGGATGTATTATAAATACATTCATTCGAAAGGATAAAGCAGTCATCTAAATATTTGTTTCAATTCTCTCCTATAAATTGGTAAAATGTGTATTCATAATTCTGTAGTAGTAGTAGTAGTAGTAGTTGTAGTAGTAGTAGTAGTAGTAGTAGTAGTAGTAGTAGTAGTAGTAGTAGTAGTAGTAGTAGTTGATATATAGTAAATATTCAATACTCCACTACTAGGTTTGCAAGAACTTTGGCTGCTTTTGTTCCCATTTTAGTTATATATATATATATATATATATATCAGGGCCCATCTTGATATCTTGCCAATTCTATCTTTATCTCCCTTTTTAGCCCCACTTCATTTACTCCTGCCCCTTTTTGTATAATACAAGTATATATGTATTCTCTCTACAGCAAGAAACCTGTTATGTGCTTTCAGCTCTCATCATCTAGCCTAAAACTGATTCACCCTCTAATGTAATCCAACCCTGCAGAAGCGGGTATAAGTGTTGCGAACAAAACATGGTGAACTCGCTAGTACTTGTGACACAGGAAAGCATCCAGTGTACTCTGTAATGTTGTCGGTGTTAGGAAGGGCATCCAGCCTTAGAAAACAGGGCAAAATATTGGAGCTTGGTGCATTCCTCCAACCCATGGTTCCTTTCAAATCATCCCTCACCACATGCTAGCTAAAAGACAGAGATGTCAAAAGAAGATGGTGGTGGTAGTGGTGGCGGCGATTGTAGTGGATCTAGATGTGGTAATGATGTATCACCATCTCAACTACAGAGCTAAAATTAATTATAAAAGATATTATCAAAACTAGAAAACTGAGTCTAAGCTTCGATGGTATTCTCGCAACAACGAATATCATCTTGTTCACCCTCTCACATCTGAAAACTTCATCTTCTTTTACTTGTTAATTCTTTTAGAGAAAACAATTATTATTTATTCTACGTAAATGTAAAGAAACAAGCAAATGTTTCTCTCGTTTTCGAAAATCTGCGCAGAAGTCATTTACCAAGTCATGCTAATGTTACGAAGTTACAAATGAACCATCTGGTCTATATCTTCATACATGAACAAGTTTTAATCTCAAAGATGACGGATGACACCATTCTCTCTTCTCCAGAAACACAAGATGTTATTACCAAGAAGTGCATTACAAAATGTGTGACAACCCAACAGATGGAAAACCAGTAAGTTGTATTATTTACTCATATCTTTATTGTAAAATTTTGTATACTTTTAAACCCTGTATTTAATGAGTCTTCAGCTGATGTATGTATATATGCATGTATGCATAACTGCATATATGCATGTATGCATAACTGCATATATTTATGCGTGTATGCACAACTGCATATATGTATGCACGTATGCATAACTGCATATATCTATGCATGTATGCATAACTGCATATATGTATACATTTAAAGTGGTATGAACACAAACCAGAACCTGTGATAGAGAATGAGGATGCGTTGTGTAATGTGAGCAGCTTTCTCGTTCTTGTATCCTGGTTCTGTAGCTCAGCTTTTGTCTATTTCAGAAAGGGAGCAAAGGATTTCAATTCTGGCATAGCCCCATATATTTGTGACCTTAATAATGTTCCCGTCATTTAATTTTGTTTTGCTCACCTTCCTATTTCTCTCCTTGTACTTTTTCGTAACTTTCCTTCTCGTTTCTCCTTCCATTATACTATCGTTTTGCTGCACTCCTAGATATTTGTATCCCTCATTACGCCACAATGATCTAATAATGTTGTTTTGTGATAAATTTATGCTATCAAAGTTTATCTTCCAGGCTCTCTTTGTGATTAGGTCTCTTCATAATTAGAACAGCGCACTTATCTACTCTAGGTTCCATTCCAATAGCTTTACTGAACACCCTCACTTTTTCTCGTGGCAGTTCTACTTCCCACACTCTTATTGCTTTCTCAAGGAAGTTGTTTCTCTTCTCATTTACTCTGGGCGTTCTCAGACACTCCAAGAGCCAACAGTATGGGACGTTGTCGTAAGCCATCCTGTAATCTATCCACCCTACAGCTACATTTTTCTGCCTTACTCGTACTTTATTTAATATTCTGCTATCTATCTATCTATCTATCGATCTATCTATCTCTCTCTCTCTCTCTCTCTCTCTCTCTATATATATATATATATATATATATATATATATTTATCTTTCTCTGTATATACATGCTTGCAATCGAACTCGGAATCTTGGGGTTAGTAGCCCGTGCTCTTAACCACTACGTATGCTGTGGGCAATTATGGAGTGAATTTTAGGGCTTATAAATCTAATATTTTCCTATCCTTCCTTAGTACCGGTTCCCATATGCTATTCATATCTGCACTCGGTCTGCTTAGGAGGTTGTTGTGCTCATGAATATGTGCTGCTTCTTTTAGTTTTCTCATTTTCCAGTGGTGTTCTCTGTCTAATATTTTTTAACTCCATCCCACAAGGGGGAGGTGGTCTCCATTTTACCTTGTTTTATACGTTGTCATCCAAACATCTTATATTTATAATAGTCTTCTGTTTTTTTACTATATTTCTATACGCAGCTCAAACAGCAAGATCACGGGTTCAGTTCTGGAAGAAACCCAGCAGAATGCAAGATCTGTCAGGAAGAAGGAAATTGAATATGACGTGAAAGCAAAGAGGCAGAGAGAGGAAATGATATCTGTGGGGGAACGTCACCGGAGTAGATGTGTGTAGCAATGAAGGTGGAGGGGGAAGACGATGTAGAGTGGGGGATGTGGTTGTTGTTGTTGTTTTTGTTTTTGTTGATAAGAAGTGTCCGACGCACAGAGAGAAACACTGAAACGTTGTACGGGGGTGGGGGTTGAAGTAAAGGTCTAGATTGCTATGAAGAAAGAAAGAAAGAAAGAAAGAAAGAAAGAAAGAAAGAAAGAAAGAAAGAAAGAAAGAAAGAAAGGAAGAAAGAAAGAAAGAAAGGAAGGAAGAAAGAAAGAAAGAAAGAGAGTGAAAGAAAGAAAGAAAGAAAGAAAGAAAGAGAGTGAAAGAAAGAAAGAAAGAAAGGAAGAAAGAAAGAAAGGAAGACAGAAACAAAGAAAGAAAGGAAGAAAGAAAGAAAGAAAGAAAGAAAGAACGAAAGAATGAAAGAAAGAGAGAGAGGAAGTAAGAAAGAGAGAGAGTGAAAGAAAGAAAGAAAGAAAGGAAGAAAGAAAGAAAGGAAGAAAGAAATAAAGAAAGACAAAGAAAGAAAGAAAGAAAGAAAGAAATAAAGAAAGAAAGAAAGAAAGAAAGGAAGAAAGAAAGAAAGAGAGTGAAAGAAAGAAAGAAAGAAAGGAAGAAAGAAAGAAAGGAAGACAGAAACAAAGAAAGAAAGGAAGAAAGAAAGAAAGAAAGAAAGAATGAAAGAAAGACAAAGAAAGAGAGAGAGGAAGTAAGAAAGAGAGAGAGAGTGAAAGAAAGAAGGAAAGAAAGAAAGGAAGAAAGAAAGGAAGAAAGAAAGAAAGAAAGAAAGAAAGAAAGAAAGAAAGAAAGAAAGAAAGAAAGGAAGAAATAAAGAGAGAGAGTGAAAGAGAGAGAACGCGAGAGAGAGAGAGAGAGAGAGGGAGAGAGAGAGAGAGAGACTAAGAAAGAGAGAAAAAGAAAGAGAAAGAAAGAAAGAAAGAAAGAAAGAAAGAAAGAAAGAAAGAAAGAAAGAAAGAAAGGAAGAAAGGATGGAAGAGAGAGAGAGAGAGAGAGAAAGAGAAAGAGAGAGAGAGAAAGAGAGAGAGAGAGAGAGATAGAGAGAGAATGAGAGAATGTGAAGAATTATTTCCATAAAAAAGGAAATATACGGAGTTAACCAGAACCGAAAGCTATCACCATCGTAGGTATATAATAAAAAAAATATAAAAGACAGAAAAAAATAATACATATCAAGGGCGAGAACTCTATATCCTTTCAACCATCAGAGTTACTCACCCTGAATATCTCCAAATTTATTATTTTCAGATTTTTCTAGTTTAAATCTCAAATGAAATATTTGATCGTTTTATTGATAACAATTATCTTTTCTATATATCCGTAGTATATTCACTGGAACACGATTTATACGTTTGTCTGTTCATGTGTATGTTTAGCGTATCGTGCATGCATCTGTGTGTCTGTGTGTATGAGAGACGGAGAAAGAAGCAGACGAAACGTTAATATTACAAAAGAAAGGCAGAAATTCTACCACCATTTATATAGACAATATTAAAAAATACATACAGACTAACGTATCAAGGGAGATCACTCTAATCACCTTATTTAAGCTTCGAGAGTAACCTCCCGTGAATTTAATTATTTCTTAAATGATTTTTCCTTTCTTTTCTGCCTTTGTAATTTTTTCTTATGTCTAAACTGAAATATTTCAACAGTTTATCACAATTACATTTTCTATATATTCGTAGTACATCCACTGGGACTATATTTTCCAGACGCACACTTAATTGTAATTGATGAAGCGTACATTTTTTTATCAACAAACGGAAGAAGGAAACATCACTTTTTGTCTTACCCCCACCCCAAAAAACCCCCCTATTTATACCAAATAATCAGCTAAAATTACCGTTTCAATAAATGTGGAACTTCAATTCATTTCTGCAACAATGTGGCCTAGAGAAAGATTTTGAATAAATATATTTTGAATGTAAATAATTGTCATTTATAAAGAATTGTGCATGGTTTGCATACGGAAGAGTATGTCGGCAGACACAATAGCGAATTCCACAATGAATCATACGCACATCCAGATTCTTCTCATTTATATATATATATATATATATATATATATAT
>NC_068997.1:49177800-49178280 GCF_001194135.2 Octopus bimaculoides | reverse complement strand
ATATACGTCGGTATACATATATAATGCAGAAAAATACGTTACCGGCCAGCTTTAACTGATCACGCTATTTAGTAGCATTATCACGCGTTTGAGAATAAAAACAAAAGAAATATTTCTGTATCTTTCAATACATACATACATACATACATACAGACATACAGACATACATACATACATACATACATACATACATACATACATACATGTACGCACGCATGAACTCACACGCCAGCATTTGCAGTTTTGTAAACGACAAAGAACTACAGTCGTTGAAAACTCGTGTAACTTTTATTTTATATTTGAACTGAGGTTTTTGAGAATTGATCCAGTTTCACAGTTAGTTATTTGTCAGAAGAACTGGTGATTTGCAGAGATATAATTTACATATATACGTTTGCATGAAGAAAAATTAAATGGTGTTGTGTGTCTGTATATACATACATACATACATACATACATACATACATACATACATACATA
>NC_068997.1:49177329-49177633 GCF_001194135.2 Octopus bimaculoides | reverse complement strand
TATGTGTGTGTGTGTGTAAATACATATGCGTATATGTATAATTTGGGTACAGGTCGTTACAAAGAGTAAACGAGAACAAATGAGTTCAATACGCAAACAAGAAGCGAAACGAATGGAAAACAGGACAAGTAACATACAAAGAATGTCCCTACTTATCCACACACACACACACACATATGTATGTATATATAGAACAATCTCTTCTTAGTGGTCAGAGCATAGGTGGTCTACTGCTAGCATAATGGATGTCCGCTTAGTGGTCATCCCTCTTATATGTATATATGTACATATATATATATATATA
>NC_068997.1:49174501-49176617 GCF_001194135.2 Octopus bimaculoides | reverse complement strand
CATTTTCAACCACCATTCAGTACCATTCTGACACTAACTACTACTACTACTACTACTACTACTACTACTACTACTACTACTACTACTACTATTTCATGAAACAAATCCCTACATACTACAACCACACTCCACCGCCGTACCTTACCACCACTAGACCTTACCCAACTCTACAAAGCACTATCCGAGCCAATAAGGGAGCCTTTTGTGTAACCACTGGATCTGTTAGAATTAACAGCCAAGTCTCCCTCAGAAATATCCTTTAGCTTAGCGGAAAAAGTCGTGATGGCCACGGCTGGAATACCTTTGATCATAGGTGTTTTAACTACGCAACCTGCACCACTGCGCGCAGACATCCACTCGCCTTTACGCACGGCCACGCACGAGTGCACATTACTGACATAGATACGTTATCATCACAGAAGCGAAACTACAGGACTTCAGTTAAGTCAACATTACAGCACACAACCACCACTACATCCACATACACAACCACCACCGCAACAACCTCCAACGCAACAACGCAACAACGCAACAATCACGGTCGCAGCGACCACTAAGACAAACCCATCACCAGAGCAACCACTATAATAGCAACAACAGCCACCACAATGACAACCCCAAAAACCACTACTACAAGAGCCACTACCGCAAAAACCACCGGTGCCGCAATCACCACCGCCACAAGCACCACTGCAACTATCACCAATGCAGCAACCACCACCGCAACTACCACAACAATAACATATCACCACCACAACAACTACTACCACAACAACCACCACAAATAGCATTACATCCACAAGAATCACACGAGCTAAAACCACCACCATCACAATAACCACACACACTACTACCACAACAGCCCCTGCCGCCATCACAACTACCACGAACTACAACCACCACACCACTACAATTACCACTATATCCCACGTCATAACCACTATAACGCAATCACCACTACACTCAGTACTACAACACAGTACTGCAATCACACTACAATCACCAATACAATCACTAAACCACAACTGCATCCACTACTACAACAATTATTACTACAACCGATACCGTCACAACCACCATCATCGCCACCACCACCAAAACCACAACCACCACAAACACAATCACTACAACCACAAACACAATCACTACAACCACAAACACAATAACCACCGCAAAGTCCACCACCCATACAACAACACTACGACAACCACTGCTAAACTACCACAAGACAACTACCATCAAATCCACCACTATATAAAAACCATACTACGACCAACACTACAATTTACAGTACAACACTAACCCAGACCACCATTAAACAAGTAATACTGCCACCAACACTGCAATCAATACAACTACCGCACCACAACCGCAAGCACTAGAACCAATACTACAACCAACGCATCGACAACCACTAAATCTACAACCCTATAGCTACCACACGACAACAACAACTACTACTACTACTGCTACTACTACTACTACTACTACTACTACTACTAGTAGTAGTAGTAGTAGTAGTAGTAGTAGTAGTAGCAGCAGCAGTAGTAGTAGTAGTAGTAGTAGTAGTAGTAGTAGTGTTACTGCTATTACAACCAGCATATCAGAGTCCCCACTAAAATATCACTGCAACTACTACTACAACTACTAGATTTAAACAACCGCCACAACAAACACAACAATCACCGCCAACACCACCGCAACAACAACAACAACAACAACAACAACAAAAACAACAACAACTACTACTACTACTACTACTACTACAGCTACCACTGCACCTACAATAACCGACACATGACAGTTTATTTTTGTAAAAAAAAAAAAAGAAAGAATTTGTGAAAATATTGAAAATAAAAGACAATCGATATCTTCGTTGATTTTGTTGTTATTGTAAATTCCAGTAGAATTGCTGTTGTAATGATGATGATGATGATGATGATGATGATGATGATGATGATGATGACTACGACGATGGTGGTGGTGGTGTGACGCAGGGATGCCACTAATGGGTTTTTCTACCCAGATGTTTTTTTGTTTTTTTTTTATGGAACGATGATCGCTTTATGGGTTTTAATTTCTAAATTTACAATAAATCTTGGTGTTTAAGTTTATA
>NC_068997.1:49170593-49173434 GCF_001194135.2 Octopus bimaculoides | reverse complement strand
ATATATATATATATATTTGTGTGTGTGTGTGTGTGTGTGTGTATCAAGCGATAATGTTTGCTTGGAGACGAGTAGCGGAAGGTAAAACCAGTCTATAAGTTAGCAAAAGTGAACGTGCGGTGAACGCAGTTGCAGTGGTGGTGGTGGTGGTGACTGTGATGATGGTGGGTACGGTTAAAGTCATTGATAGGTATAAGAACATGGGTCTGCAATCATTATGTCAATGCTTCTAATAATAAAGCAGTTGGTGTGGCATGCGCAGCAAAGTACTCGTTATTTCCATTCGTTACACTATCAGTAGAAGATATGCGTTGAGGTTGTCTAAATTAAATTCGACAGTTTCCTGCTCATAAATTTTTTGAATTTTTTATGTTAATGAGTTGAAATTACTTAACATAAATTACCAATGTAAGGCAATAGTAATTTGTCTGATAAAATTTCCAGTTCTAAATGTTTCACTTTACTTCACCTTTAGGCACAAGGCCAGCAATTTTTTTGAGAGGGCGGGTCCAATTCCATTACTTCGATCCCGGTGCTTAGCCGGAACATATTTTATCCCCTAGATTGGACACCGAACCCAAGGAGTCAGAAGAAATGCTGCCATACGCTGTGCAAGAGTGATACACATAAGGAAGTTGTATTGCTTAAATGAAAGTCATGTGGGTGAGAAGTCAAGAAATTGGACTCTGAAACATAAGACTGTTGGTTCACTTCCTGGTACGAGCAATGCATAGTATCCTTCAGCAAGGTACTTCGTTTTATGTTGCTCCAGTCTGCACGTTGGAAATAGGTGCAGTTTCCTTTCCCCTCCCCCCACCATATGTCGTTAGACCAGAGTCTGTAATGACTGCAGACCCATGTTCTTATGCATATCAATGACTTTAACCCTATCCCTACCATCTTAGTCACGACTATCACCACCATCGCCACTGCTATTGCGTCACCACACGTTCACTTTTGTTGGCTTATAGACTGGTTTTACCTTTCGCTCCCCATCTCCGAGCAACCACCATTTTGTTCAAGCTCTATTACTCCGCAAATCTTGCGGGCGCCGCCGATGTGCGAAGTCCAGCAATTGTTTCATCGAAACAAATCTCACCTGGCTTCTTCGGCAGAATATAATTCCTATATTTTTCGTGTTCGGCAAGGAATAACTTTCTTAAAAGTAGTCCTACTTTATTCGCGTTTGTCCAGTTTTTCAATTCTTCTTTGACGATCTCTTGGTATCTTCGAAACTATGTAGAGAAGGTAATCCTTTCTTCTGGATAATAACTGAATTCTTCAATCGAGTTTCCTTTGCTGTCTGGAGAGTACGAACGTGAAGTATTTTCAGACTTCTTCAACATTAATTCCAGCAATTGTTGATTTTGTTGTTGCTGCTGTTGTAGTCGCTGTAAGATCTTCAATTATTTCTTTGCATGATATCAGAACATCTTTTGTCTGAAGCCACAAAGAGAAAAAGACTACAAATAGCAAAGCTTCTTCTGCAAAAATTGAGATGGCACGAAGCCACCAATACTGTACACAGATGAAACGTGCAAATGTACCACAATCCACAAAATGATTGTATGTATGCAGTAAATAAAGAGGACATTCCGGTCAAACAAAGATTATCCTTTCGGCGGCAGAAACCTGCATTCATTAGGGTGTGGGTGGGTGTGACTTCAAATGGCGTGAAGACCCCTCTAATTTTCACTGAAGAGGGTGTAAAAATCAACCAACATGTTAAAGGATAAAGTAGTCCCTTGGGTTATTGCAACAATTGGGGACGAAAGTGTAACTCCTCAACAAGATAACGCAATATCTCATGCGACTAAAAATGTCCAAGAATGGTGTCGAGGGAACTTCAAGTTGTTCTGGTTGAAAGATTTCTTCCTCCGACATCAGTCTGATGGACTTTGGCATATGGTTTATCCCTGACAGCAAAGCCCGTGCTAATTCTCACACGAGTCTCAGAGCTCTTGAGCACCATTTGTGAAAATGCCACAACGAAATCTCCGAAGAAACTATTCGTACCACTTGCTCCCAAGTTGTTTCGAGACTCCGGCGGATAATCTCCGCCGAGGGTGGATATACTGAAAATTAAACCCATCATCTTATCTACATTTTCGGGGCTTTATTTGAGTATATTTAAATTCGATATATCAATTTGCATTATTTGAATAATGATATGTCTACATTTCGTCTGATCACGCTGTATATGTTCCGTTCTGTATTATATTCGTTTATTTATCTATTTAAAATTACGTGCTGTTGTTATCACTTGCGATCGTGAAGACGCATAACAAAAGTGGAAGTGTAATTCGATCGCAGGGAAAACAATAGCACGTAATTTTAAATAAATAAACAAACGAATCTAATATAACACGTATAAATAGCGCGTATAACCAAAGCGTAATTCATTTTCAAAGCTATCTGCAATCGGAAAGGCCGGCTCCTAATAATTAGTGTACATCGGGAATAGAAACTGAGATAAGAAAGACACCAGCCATTAAGGAATTTATGGAACAGAAGGAAGCACACAAATGTGAGTATTCGTATTTTCTGTCATTTCTTGGACTGCGGCTATGCTGGGGCACTGCCTTGATAAACTTTTAGTGAAATAAATTGACCCCAGTATCGTTTTAGTTTTATTTTCTAAGCCTGGTACTTATTCTATCAGTCTCCTTTGCAGAACTGTTACATCAAGGGGACGTAAACACACCAATACCAGTTGACAAGTGGTGGTGCTGGATAAACAGACACAAACACACACATGCATAAATACATGTACACACACTCATTTCTCTCTCTCTCTCTCTCTCTCTCGCTCTCTCTCTCTCTCTCTCTCTCTCTCTCTCT
>NC_068997.1:49169136-49170062 GCF_001194135.2 Octopus bimaculoides | reverse complement strand
CAAAAACAAACAATGCGCATGCGCGAAATAAAAGATATAAAATGGTGATAATTTATCCATCACCACATGCACTTTATATTTGGTGTTCATTTGCTACAGCTTTATTTTATATTAATCGTATTTCGGCCAGAGTTCTTTCGTCACACCTCTGTGACCTCATCAGTGGTCCTTTGCTTTCTCCTTTCTTTTTTGTGTGTCTTTTCTTACTAATGATCAGCACGGAGCATAGGAGAGCGGATAAATGAGCATTGGAGGGAACTTAAGGGAGAGAAAAACTCATCGGTTCTGTACCAGCACGCCGAGCAGGAACACAAGGGCTCGCTCAACAACATAGAAGTTAAAATCTTGTCCATATATAGAACAGACGCAACGCTTAGACAAATTACAGGAGCTACAAACATAATAGAAGATAAACCTAGCCTGAATAGGAAACTAGAATGGAACACTAGCACCCACACACAGCACACCACAACCTATGACAGAATAAAATACCCATAAACTGATAACAATGTTAATATAATACAATACACAGATAAACAAATGGAATTAAATAACTGTATACATTAACAAAATAAATCAAATTAAATTAAATTAAATACAAAAAAAGAAAGAATAGAAAAAATAAGTAAGTATAAACACATGAACAAAATAAATAAAAACATTAAACGAGCGTGTATAAACAGGGGATACTGATGATATAGGCACATTCTTCCAGACACACACTTACTAAACATAGACACATAATGGTATAAGCATGCGCAAATGATACAATAGGAATACGAAATGGCTGATCATTAGTAAGGAAAGACACAAAAAAGAAAGAAGAAAGCAAAGGACCACTGATGAGGTCACAGAAATGTGACAAAAGAACTCTGGCCGAAATATATATATATATATATATATATATATATATATATATATATATA
>NC_068997.1:49162100-49168801 GCF_001194135.2 Octopus bimaculoides | reverse complement strand
TGTGTGTGTGTGTGTGTGTGTGTTTGTGCGTATGTATGTATGGAATTCTGTCGCTATTATCATTGTTTGGGTCGATGCAATCGTCTTCTCCCGTTTGACTGAACTTGTGCCAAAATTTGAAAGCATTTTCGATATTTAAACATTGCAGATGTCTTTCTTCAAGATCAAGTACTTCTGGGTCTACATTATTATTTAGTGTGTTCAACGAATGTAAGGGAGATTGCACAGTTTTTGGAATAGTAAACGATTTCATAGAGGTGACACAGCTTGGATTGAGCGATGTTTCATGTGATAAGAAATATTTCTTAACTGTATAACACTCTAATTTTAGAAGGTTATAATCTTTATTTATCAGTCTTCTAAATAGTAAATATCTTTACACAACAGCAAATTTGGCTTGATCTACAATCAGCGCAAAGCCACTCCGGCGTATCTCTAACCTACAATATCTTGTCAACAAAAATAATCGTGAGCATAAGTAGCTCTATAAAAGAATCAAATTATGTAATAAATATCATGTGCTCCTGTTAAAGAATATACTAGTATCTTCTGGATCACACTGTATCTCACAGTCACACATACTAAATAAATTACTTCAACCGGTGTTTCTGCTTTGTCAGGAATACACGAGGTAATTTCCCACTTTTAGCTTATGATGCGGTGTCACCAACCGTTCCTGATAAAAAGGTGTTCCTACAGAAATGTCCTACTAACAAAACAATATTGATTTCACCCCCGTCTACCTGTCACACAAAGTTTTATTTTCATTTCCTCTCTTTAATATGTTGGTATTCCTTCATCTTTGAAACTTACAAATATTTCATGATTTAATTGTCACATCGTCTTTGATGATTTCAGTGTTTCTCATATTTATATTTTGTTATTTCAGATATCTGCACTCACTGGTTCAACTATGATTCACTGGTTCAACTATGAACACGTAATTGTGTTCCTCCTGGCTCTCTTCTCACCGTTAGTTTACTCTCGTACATGTCGTATGGAAGACGACGAGTGTGAATTTAAGCTGGTAATTTCCTATAAATTAACTATGTTAGTTAATCGTACCTTGGTACAACCCTGTAATGGAAAACTCTACAGATATGACGTCAATTGTACGGATGCTCAACCGATACCAACTGATGAAGTTATTACAATGGATGGTTTCTTTGAACCAGTGAAGGTGATTGCAGTTAATGGCACAGTTCCAGGACCAACAATAGAAGTTTATAAAGGACAAAGAATCATCGTTGAAGTAGAAAACCAATTATTTTCAGAAGGAACGACAATGCATTGGCATGGTTTGCGTCAAGAAGGAACACCTCATATGGATGGCGTACCTTGGGTTACACAATGCCCTATTCTACCAGGTCAATCGTTCAGATATGAATTTAATACTGCACAAACTGGAACTTATTGGTACCATTCTCATCTTGGGACACAACGTACCACGGGAATATTTGGTGCTTTTATAATACATGAGAAGACAAAACCTAAAATGGAAGAGCATGTAATGTTAATAACAGACTACAACCATAACTGGGACTCCCTTGTGAGTTATTTAAGTACAGAATTCGGAGCTTATTGGAATCATAAAAAGATTGGAAATTCCAAATCTCTTGATGGAGCACATTATAGTCTTTTTGACTTTCAGTCTGGTCTTGTAAATGGTCGGGGCCGCTATTATAATGAATCAGGGAAGCATAATGGGGCCCCGTTGACTGTCTTTGAAGTAGAATCGGGTAAAAAATATCGTTTTAGAGTGATTGCTGCGGGGATCCTGTACCCGTTTGAAGTGTCTGTTGATGGTCACCAGATGGTAGTCGTTGCTGCCGATGGTCACGAACTGAAACCATCACCTGTTGATTATTTCATCCTCAGTCCAGGTGAGAGATTTGATTTTATATTGAAGGCAAATAACGATGTCGGAAATTACTGGATCCGTGGAAAGACGCTACAAATACACAAAAACAATACATTTGAAGCAATTCTTCGATATAAAGGTGCACCGGACGAAGATTCTAACTCCACAGTTTCTGATTGCATTCAACAGAAGAATTGCGTCTTACTTAACTGTCCCTTTCTTTATTATCCCGAGAAAACTAATAAACGATGTTTACAATTTGATGACCTGGAGCCTTATAACCCTACTCATGCACCTTCTTTTCGACAAGGAAAGTTTCAGGAATACTTTTTAAATTTTGGCTTCCCTGGTGAACCTGGGAACTCACCGGCATCAATAAATGGTCGAGCATTCCTGGATCCCACGGTAAATCCTTTAACACAACCGAACGAAATAGACACTTTGTGCGATAGTGCCAAATGTGGCGTTGATAGAGTGTGCCATTGTACTCATTCTTTAAATTTGGAAACCAATGATACTGTCCAGATTGTAATGACAAACTTGGGAAAAGGTAAAGGATTCTCCCACCCCATACACATGCATGGACATTCATTTTATGTAGTTAAAATGGGGTTTCCAAAATACAACCGAACATCTGGAGAAATATTATCTGATACTAAAGATATTGATTGCAGAGGTGATCCGAAAAAGAATTATTGTAACAATGCAACGTGGTCAAACAGCAGCTGGGAGGGAGACAACATCCCCGGATTGAAGTTGGAAAATGCTACTCAAAAGGATACAATTATGGTCCCCACGGGTGCTTACGTTGTAGTGAGAATACGGGCCGATAATCCTGGTTTATGGTTCATGCACTGCCATATTGAATTACACAACATCAATGGAATGGCCCTTTTTCTTAACGAATCCTTTGCTCACTTGCCAGAAATGCCGGATAACTTGCCTGTGTGTCACAGCTTCAGAAAACCAGTTTATGACCACAGACAGAAACAGAAAGAGCAAGTTAACTGCAACTCCGATGTGAGTCATTTAAATTCAGAATTTGGAGTTTCTTGGAATCGTAAAAAAATAGAAAATTCTAAATCTCTTGATGGAGCACCATATAGTCCTTTAAACTTCCAATCTGGTCTTGTGAATGGTCGAGGTCGCTATTATGATGAATCAGGGAAACACAATAGGGCCCCGCTGACTGTCTTTGAAGTAGAATCGGGTAAAGAATATCGTTTTAGAGTGATCGCTGCAGGGCTCCTGTACCCGTGTGAAGTGTCTATTGATGGTCACCAGATGGTAGTCATTGCCTCTGATGGTTATGAACTAAAACTAATGGCTGTTGATTATGTCATCCTCAGTCCGGGTGAGAGATTTGACTTTATACTAAATGCAAATAACGGTAACGGAAATTACTGGATCCGTGGAAGGACACTAGAATTGAACAAAAGTGATACATTTGAAGCAATTCTTCGATATAATGGCGCATCGCAAGAAGAAACCAAACCTACAGCTTCTCATTGCATTCAACAAAAGAACTGCGTCTTACTTCAATGTCCCTTTCTTCATTATCCCGAGAAAAGTAATGAACGGTGTTTGCCATTTGATTACTTCGAATATAATCATCCTACTCACAATTTGGAGTGGGAGATTTTGAAGTCCGCGGTAAGATTTTTTTTAATTATTATTATTGTACCTTTTCTCTGGAGTTTCGTCTCTTAGTTTATGAATACTTATAACAGACTTCCCTAACTATAAGATAGTTGCTGGAGCGAGATCGGAGCCATGCGAGTGAACGCGATACACTGTAGTATGTTTCTTTTTTTTCCGAAACAAGAAACACGAAATAGAGTGGAATACATGCCTAGAAAGAGAGAAGGAGGGGAGAGAAACAGAGAGGTAGAGTGAGATGGAAGACGTTGGTGACTTTCGATTTCTCAAACATTTCTTGTGTTGCTGGAGGTCATAGTTACTGCTACAGTTGTCACTCTCTTAGTTCATCACCATCTCTATCATTGAACTGATATATCAAGAAATATATTTCAGCTTTTATCACCCATTTGATATTTCTACACCACCCAGCACTATAATCTCTTTACGTTTTGAAATGGTAAGCGTTCTGGTAGATATATTTCTGCTCTTTATAGAGGGCCAGTACCACCACACAGACTTCCCTCGCTGGTTCATTAGAGAACGAAAGTTAAATGGCTGAGACATTCAGTCTAATTCCATCAAATTGAATTGCTTTCTTATTATTAAAAGCCGACTGCGCCAAAGAACAAAAGGACATTGAATATCCATGAATTAGGATATCTTCATCTTTGTTAAGGCCTCGAAATCCTTGACTATCGAGGAGATCAGCCAATGCATTAAATCAGTTTTGTTTTCTGCTGTTGGTTGCAAATAAAGATGAGATTCCACATGAATTTTACAGATGAATAATTTATAAAAGTGCTAATAGTGTATCTTCAGTATGGCAATCAAAACATACACACATACAATAAAGGAGTGTGTTGCTGTGCTTTGCAAATGAAGATAAATACATGCTCGAAGGGCTTTACCTGACCAGAGTAGAGTTTCTTACTACTTGTTAAAGGAAAAAGTGCAAATAAATCGTGGATGATAAGAATCCGATGTTTCGTGAGAAGCTCTTCTTCAGAGACATAAAAGTGCTTATATTTCTGTATTGTCATGATAATGACAATATTGTTGTAGAAGCCTTGGCATAGATCTAGTTTGATTCTGTGTTTCTTTATTGTTTCTGCTATTGTAGATATTAATCCTATAGCTCCCACATTTGTATAAAAAACGCCTCACACACACTCACATTACTTGCTTCGCTGAATATCTCAGTATTAAACTCTTCGACTATTTATTCACTGCTTATGTCTATGTTGTGGAGGTAGTACTTGTTGTTTGGGTTGTGGTTATTTTTATTAGTTTTGTTGCTATTGTTGTTGTTCAAACTACATACAAAGACCGCGTGCTTCAATGCAAACTACGTGAGTGAATGATGGAAGCGAGACACAACCTCATACTAGTTATTCTGGTTGTACTCTTTTACTCTTTAACTTTTTTACTTGTTTCAGTCATTTGACAGCGGCCATGCTGGAGCACCGCATTTAGTCGAGCAAATCGACCACAGGACTTATTCTTTGGAAGCCTAGTACTTATTCTGTCGGTCTCTTTTGCCGAACCGCTAAGTTACGGGGACGTAAACACACCAGCATCGGTTGTCAAGCGATGTTGAGGGGACAAACACTGACACACAAACACACATATATGTATACATATACATATATACGACGGGCTTCTTTCAGTTTCCGTCTACCAAATCCACTGACAAGGCTTTGGTCAGCCCGAGGCTATAGTAGAAGACACTTGTCCAAGGTGCCACGCAGTGGGACTGAACCCGGAACCATTTGGTTGGTAAGCAATCTACTTACCACACAGCCACTCCTGCTAATTCTGTTTACAGAAGATTTTCAGTGTAATAATGTAGTGTTTAGATGACAAATGTAGAAGTAGTCCGTTGTCGACTGATTATTTTGCAGATATAAGTCTGTTTCGTTAGTGACATCTTTTTCTTGGAAAACATAACCGATAACTGCATTGCAAATAATAAACGATGAAACTTTCAGTGGTGACCAGTGCCATGGAACTGATAACGGTTATGGAGAGATACACTGATAATCAACATGTATGTACTTTAAAGTGAGTCGTGTTTGTTTGGGTCAGCTTGGTACCTGTTGATGTGAAAACTGAAAAAGCAATGCATTCAAAACAATAGGTTTATAAAGTTCTAATTTTATGAAGGGTCTTAACAGTCTTTGGATGTTAGATCTTCCTTAATAGAGATATTTGATTATTTAATTAAGTTGCTACATAAACAGGAGATAAATGAATTCGGAGATTCAGGTCATTTATGTATGAAAGAGGTAGGCAAACTATTTTGATTGTTGGCCGGAATGAAAATATTTTACATCCTGCGGGTCAAGCAAACTGTTTTTCCTTCTTAACCACACTGTATATTCAAATATAGTGTATGTTGCATAACTTCGTCCATTGTGTGCTGTTTGTTTTTATCACGATGTGATTCATGGGAGATTTGACTGCTATCACTAGATTGTAGAGCAACCACTTCAAGAGATCTCCTTGGTTGTATATTTGTTTTCGCCTTTCTAAAGCCTAGCCAGGCCCATGTTTCCCGGTTTCTATGACGTATGTGTTCCCCCCAGTTGGACGGAACGCCAGTCCATCGCAGCGTTACTAATGAAACATGAAGAAAGAGTAAGAGAAAATTGGGGCGAAAGAGTACAACAGGGGTCGCCACCACTCCCTGCCGGAACCTCGTGGAGCTTTAGGTGTTTTCGCTCAATAAACACTCACAACGCCCGATCTTGGAATCGAAACCACGATCCTCCGACCGCGAGTCTGCTGCCCTAACCACTGGTCCATTGCGCCTCCACTTGGTTGTATATACTTTGTTCTTATTACTAAGAAATGAGGTTTGTTGAACAAAGTGAAAAATCGTGGACTACATTTGAAATCGAATTCCAGTATCGCATAAAAATACATTATTGATTGAAATAATAAATAAATAAACAAATGTACGAAATATTTGAATAAATTGTTATTTGAATAGCTTTCTAATACACTTCATATTGATTTTCATTATATTTACAGATGCAAAGGAACAACCCGTGAAAATGGCAGTTGGAGCTGTAATCGCAGATGTTGGTGTCTTGTCTCTTCTTGTTGTCGTTCTTAATTTAATACTTCTAACGAGGCAAAAAACATAATATTCAAAACCCATTAATATCACAGCGGCCATAGATAGTAGAGGGTGGGG
>NC_068997.1:49159600-49161678 GCF_001194135.2 Octopus bimaculoides | reverse complement strand
GAATTCACAAAAAACAACAGACGAAGACAGGTGGTGCTAAAAACAAATAGATGTATTAGCATAACGCTCGGGAATTGAGAAAGTCTTTAACGTTTCGAGCCTACGCTCTTCTACAGAAGACTTTGGTCCTCTTTACCTTCCCCCTCCTATATTTCTTACTTCTCTCTCCCATCACGGAATACTCAGCTTCTGTGGAATCCTTATTCAATATCATGATCCACATATTTAGCTATTCTAGAAATAGCTGTAAGAGACTCTCACTTTTTATCCTAACTGCTTTATTATATTTGCTCTCTGGTTAAAATAAATGTTTGTTTTACCAGTGATGCCAACTGTTTTGCATTGTATTCAGCGAGGTATGTAGAAATCTGATAGTCTAATCATGAAATATGTGTGTGTGCGATTTTGTGCGTTTGTGTGTGTGCGTGTATGTATTCGCTAGCCTCGGTTATTTTGGAGTCAACAACAAACATCTACAAATGATATAACTTAACACATTTAGTAGAGTAAATGTTATTGATTCTATGAGCTGACTGAGATTTCTAGTTTCTTCGTCACGGTTGGTCGAACCAATTGCCAGTCTAATAGTGTCGTCATCTCAACAAAACAACAGAAACTCTCAAGACTATAAAACTATAAAAGAATAATGAGTTGTCCCATGAGTTATCATTTACGTAAAACTCATTGGTTGTCACTTATATCCTATTGGCTATTTACGGAGAAATTTATCAAGCAAGCTATCAAATCGAGACTTGTATCCCAGTTAAAATCCAGTTAAGTGCATTTGCGTAGGCGCGCGTGCGTGTGTTTACAGACATCTAAATATGCGTGTGTATGTTGTCAGATTCAAGTTGTCATGTGTGTGAACATGATAATATCACAATTGCAAAGGACGTTACACAGAATAATGAAAAGGTAACGATGATGTTGCCATAGTGTGCAAACCAGATGAGAAAAGTTTTATCAAGATAGATTTTTAAAAAAAAACGAGAAATCCTAAATTTCACTCCTAGGTTACTAGCGTTTTTCTGGGTGTAGATAGAAAGATGATAATTTATTTTCGAACGCATGGACGCCATTAAAACAGCAGAAACACTGGATAAATTAGTTTGTTAATGTTTTCTCCAAGAATCAAAGCCAGGACCGATTTGTTACGACGTTTCGTATCCGAATACAACTAATGAAATCAATGCGACCGATGATGGAAAACAAAGGGTGCAAATGGGCTCATATGTATATTTCAGGAGTCCTTGCTCCTTCTTGAGAACCACATCCAAACCATTAACAACTAGAAAAGCACTCGGAGAGCGCAGACCTCCGCCAAGTAGCTCATTTTAAGATAAATACGCGAGTAAAATTACTAATAAAGAAACGAAAATAAACTTTGGAAACAGAAACGCCACCATAGGTTACGTGGAAACGGTGAACATGTTTTCAAGGGAGATAATCAAAGAACGTAACATTGTAATACTTCATGTAAAGTAAATATAACAAAAGAAAAATCCTATATATACATACCTAGATAGATAGATAGATAGATACATACATACATACATACATACATACATACATACATACGTGTATATAGGTCGGGAGACGGAGGATATAGATCGTCAAATATGATATTTTCGATATATTTTCGGGATTTTTCGAAACTTCTCGTACAATTTTCGCCTCCTAGCCCCACGATATCATAAAATAGTTTTCCACTCCTCATTGCTGTTTTGTATTGGTACAGCTCTCCTTCGTGACCTTTTATTTCAATTTACCGACAGGGGAAAGCAAGCAGCGTGGTTGTTAAAATTGTCGTATGTACAGAACATCGCCCAAGAACTCATCAAGAGATAAAAGTATGCGCTCGTGTGTGTGTGTGTGTGTGTGTGTGTGTGTGTGTATTTAGCTGCCTGTATTTGTTGTTGGGAGGTCTGTATATGTATGCAGAAGTCTGTATGTCTGACATTATCATGTTTTTGTCGTCTTAGTTTTTATTTCCCATGCTCTAATCTGTATTCTATTCAGAATATAACGCCAATTTTTCTCTAGTTAACAATATATATATATATATATATATATATATA
>NC_068997.1:49155129-49157189 GCF_001194135.2 Octopus bimaculoides | reverse complement strand
TGTATATATATATATATATATATACATATACATATATATCTTTTATATATATAAACATATACATATACATAAATGCATACTTATACATATACACAGACACACATACATATATATTCAATTACATACAAACATACATAGCCAGAAATATATTCACAGACATATGCATGTATATCTATACATATGCTCGTGCATATTCTCGCAGCAACAGCATAGAAACATACTTACGCTAAAGTAAACGTTTACGATCTCATACTTATACACATAAACACACGATCATATACATACACGAGAGCATACACTTCCCAAAACGTCGATAGACCCAAACACATAATGGTAGACACATACACACACTTACTTAAGCACGTACACGTTACGCTATTGTTCATTCACAAAATACTTACATACGAACAGGGGACGCTAGAAATTTAAAATTACGTTATCGAAACGAACTAGATAATGTGAGAGATGTATAGAAAGGTTGGGAGGGGGAAAGAAAGGAAGCATAAAACAAAATAAAAGAGAAAGAGAGAGTGTGGGAGAGGAATGGACAAATTGGAAATATAAAAAAAAAGCATGAAAAGAACGGAAAGAAGGGGAATGGGTGAAAGATTATGGGTAATAAGATGGAAGAAAAAAATAGAAAATTTGCAGAAATTATTATTTGGTTATGGGGGCTCACACGCATACGGAAGGGCACACACATCACAAAACATCGACAGACACAAACACACTATAACAAACCAGTACACACACTCACTAAGCACATATACATCATTGTGCTCACCGAAAATATACATATATACGATAGCAAAAACGGGTATATACGCATAAGCATATTTGGAAAGCCGGGTAGTCAGGGAAGTTTAGAAATTTAAAATGGTTCTAAGGTAATTAACTAGATTGCGTGAGAGAAGGAGAAAAGGAATAGAAATATATAGAGAGAAAAAAAAACAGGAGGTAGAAAGAGAGAGTGAAGAGGAATAGGCGAATTGTATACATAAAAAGTCAAGAAGTGGGAGGAAAGGTTATGGGAATTTAGATGGAAGAATAAAGAAAAGAAAATTTGCAAAAAATATTATTACGTTACGAGATGATATTATTTGAAAGAACTAAAACTGTTTTTTTCCCATGAATACATTTGTAAACTGTCTCTGTAAATTTGTTTACCAATTCAAGTTTAGAGAAGAGAATAAAATACTGCTCTTCCGTGCATAAAGAATAGAATGATTTCCCTTTATCATAAGGAAAGATCTAGAAAGAATCTTGAGTTCCCAAATTAGTTTATTGATTTCTGTAGAGTTCCGCTTACGATTGTATTTAAAGGTAGAGAGGTGGTTGGCCAGACGGGATTTCAAAAATGCTGAGGATAATCCAATATAGAAAATAATCTTTGTTACCAGAAATAACTTGCATCGGTAAACGGTGTTTTTAATTCTGCAGTTTCCATTTAGAACACAGGTCTTACCAGGGCTACAATTGCAAAGGTTGGTTGTGTTGTTGTTACCATTTAAGGAGAGATTATTGTTAATGTTAGCGTTAATAGGGTTAATAGTATTATTAGAAGAATTCACGTATGTAGAAGAATTCACGATATAAATGGTTTAACAACATCCCGAGAGTTCGTCTCCTTATTCAATTTTCCTATTTTCTACTAAATACGACTTACTATCCTGGATTTAAATCCTGAAACACTTAAGCAATATTTAGCTACCTTGTAATTATTCCCCTGGATTTTTCCTTTATATTTTGAACTCTCTGGCACTCTCTCCCATCTCTTTGTGTATGTATATATATATATATATATATATATAGGGAGAATTCACAAGAAAAAAACAACAACAGACGAAGACAGGTAGTGCAGAAAACAAACAGCTGTATTAGTATAACGCTCGGGAATTGAAAAAGTCTTTAACGTTTCGAGCCTACGCTCTTCTACAGAAAGGAACACAGAAAGAAGCAAGGAGAGAAAAAAATGTGTAGTGGCTAGCGATCTATCATGGCGAAGAAATAAAAGGAATAAAGAAAAGAAAGGAAGAAGTAAATCCTTATATATATATATA
>NC_068997.1:49151848-49155119 GCF_001194135.2 Octopus bimaculoides | reverse complement strand
AGATTCCAATACCCTGTGAGTAATAGTCTTTAAGATTGGTCATTGCCTTTGTAAATCCATTATTAAGATTCCAATACCCTATGAGTAAAAACCAACAGTCTTTGAAATTGGTCATTCCAGACACAGAGTTTATACACAGTGTTATTGAATCATGGGTTCTGTTTAAAGTGACCCAAAAGTAGGGAATGCACTAGTAAGGTCAAATCGAAAACAGGAAGAGAGGAATAAAGGAAGAGGGAAAAAAGAAAAGAAAAGTGAGAGGGAGAAATAGAAGAAAAAAGGAAGAAGAAAATAATAAAAGGAATAAAGAAAAGAAAGGAAAAAGGAATGCAAAAATAGAGATAAGGGAAAGTGTACCAGAAAGGTCAGTGAATATAATAAGAAGGTAGGAACGGGAGGATAAGGGTGAAAGAGAGAGAAAGATATTAGAATGTAGAAAGATAGAAGGCGTGATGGGGTTATGGAGAGAGATATAAAGCTTTAAGGGGTGTCAATTGCAGTGATGGAGTCTAAATGATGAGGTAGAGAAAGGATGTCCTACTAACAAAGCAATATTGATCTCTCTGTCGTCCACCTGTCACACAGAGTTTTACTTTCATTTCTTCTCTTTAATATGTTGGTATTCTTCCGTCTTTAAAACATACAAATATTTCATGATTTAATTGTATTTGATGATTTCAGTGTTTCTCATATTTATATTTTGTGATTTCAGATATCTGCACTCACTGGTTCAACTATGATTCACTCCAACGTAATTGTATTCCTCCTGGGTCTCTTCTCACCATTAGTTTACTCTCGTACATGTCGTATGGAAGACGACGTGTGTGAGTTTAAGCTGATAATTTCGTATAAATTAACTATGTTAGTAAATCGTACCCTGGTAAAACCCTACAATGGAAAACTCTACAGATATGACGTCACTAATTTTACGGATGCTCAGCCGATACCAACTGATGAAGTTATTACTATGGATGGTTACTTTCAGCCAATGAAGGTGATTGCAGTTAATGGCACGGTTCCAGGACCAACAATAGAAGTTTATAAAGGTCAAAGAGTTATTATTGATGTAGAAAACCATTTATACTCAGAAGTTACGACAATACATTGGCACGGCTTGCATCAAAGAGGAACATCACATATGGATGGCGTAGCTTGGGTTACACAATGCCCTATTCTACCTGGTCAGTCGTTCAGATATGAATTTAATATTACACAAACTGGGACTTATTGGTACCATTCTCATACTGGGTCACAGCGTACCATGGGAGAATTTGGTGCTTTAATACTTCACGAAAAGACAAAACCTAAAATGGAAGAGCATATAATGGTAATCTCAGACTACAATCATGAATGGGATTCCGATATGAGTTTTATAAAAATGGTTTACGGAGTTTATTTGAATGGAAAACAAGTTACAAATTCTAGATCCGCTGCTGGAGCGCTTTTTAGTCTTTTTAATTTCCATTCTGGTCTTGTGAATGGTCGAGGCCGCTATTATGATGTATCAAGGAAACACAATGGGGCCCCACTGTCTGTCTTTGAAGTAGAATCAGGTAAACACTATCGTTTTAGAGTGATCGCTGCAGGGTCCCTTTACCCGTTTGAAGTATCTGTTGATGGTCACCAGATGGTAGTCGTTGCCTCTGATGGTTATGAACTAAAACCATCACCTGTTGATTACTTTGTCATCAACCCGGGCGAGAGATTTGACTTCACAATACATGCAAATAACTCTGTCGGAAATTACTGGATCCGTGGGAAGACGCTGGAAATAGACAGAAATAACTCATTTGAAGCGATTCTTCGATATAAGGGTGCACCGGTCGAAGAACCTAACTCCACTGTTTCTGACTGCGTTCAGCAAAAGAACTGCACTTTATTGAACTGTCCCTTTCTTTATGATACCTATAAAAGTGATAAACCATGTTTAACCTTTGGTGACTTAGAGTCTAATTATCCAGATGTGGTACCTCCTTTCCGGCCTGGGAAGTTTGAGGAGCATTTTTTAAATTTTGCATTTCCTGGTGAACCTGGACACACACCTTCATCAGTAAATGGACGGGCGTTCAAGGAAGCCGGTGTAAACCTTTTAACACAATCGAACGAAGTAAAGACTTGGTGCGATAGTACCAAATGTGGTGTTGACAAAGTGTGCCATTGTACTTACACCTTAAGTCCGATACCCGATAATACTGTCCAGATTGTAATGACAAACCTAGGAAAAGGTAAAGGATTCTCCCACCCCATACACATGCACGGACATTCATTTTATGTAGTTAAGCTGGGTTTCGCGAAATACAATGAAACGGCGGGAGAAATAATACATGATACTAAAGATATTGATTGCAGAGGTGATCCGAAAATGAACTATTGTAACGATGCAGCTTGGTCAAACAGCAACTGGGAAGGAGACAACATCCCTGGAATGAATTTACGAAACGCTCCTCGAAAGGATACAATTATGGTCCCTACAGGTGGATACGCTGTTGTGAGAATACGGGCTGACAATCCTGGAATGTGGTTTGTGCACTGCCATATTGAATTACACAGTATGGATGGAATGGCTATGGTCCTTAACGAATCTTTTGCTCAGTTTCCAAAAGTGCCGGACAATTTCCCACAGTGTCGTGGTTTCGGGAAGCCGGTTTATAATATGAAAGAAGTTACTGAAAAGGATGACCACATGGACAAAAGTGATGAACATAAAGAGAAACAAATACAGAAAGATAATGATAAAGAAAGTGATGACCACACGCACTCAAGTAGTGAATATAGAGATAGACAAAGATATGAAAATGAAAACGCTGGTATGTTTTACGCTTCTTCTTTTATCTTTTTTCTCTAGTTTTGTCTCTTATTCTATGTTTATTTATCACAGATTATCTGTTGATTTTAAAAATAAATATGTACCATACATGAACAGTTATGAGATTGAATATGGGGCGGGGGTTGTGCTTTTCTTGTGAACGAGATGCACTGTAGCATGACTTATGTTTCTAAAAAGTATGAGCGAGAGAGAGGGACATAGGGAAATAGACCGAGAGAGAAATAGAGAAAGAGAGAAAGTGAGAGATAGAAAGTCATTAGACCGCGGCCTTGCCGGAGCACCGCCTTGAAGAAATTTTTCCCAGTGCTTATTCTATCGGTTTATTTTGCCGAACAGCAAAATTTACGGTCTCGGTAAATACACCAAAACCTCTGTCAAGTGTTGTGGTGTACAGACACAGCCACACACACACACACACACACACACACACACACACACACACAC
>NC_068997.1:49150301-49151604 GCF_001194135.2 Octopus bimaculoides | reverse complement strand
CCAAAACAAATAAAGAGAAATGTAAATTAGATCATAGAAGGTTCCGGACGTGGATGATTTTCATTTCATGATCGTACCTTCTTCAGATATAGCTGTATATCAGATATAACATTATGTGATATATCAGATATAACATTTATTTAAGGTAATTTTCAATTCATGTTCGTACCTTCTTATATACATTCATAGTATACCAGATATAAAATTATTTAAGGTGGCCTCAAGGTGGTGAGTTGGCAGAATCGTTTGCACCGGGCGAAATGCTTAACGCTATTTCGACTCCCGCTACGTTCTGAGTTCGAATTCCGCCGAGGTCGACTTTGCCTTTCATCCTTTCGGAGTCGATAAATTAAGTACCAGTTGAGTACTGTAGTCGATGTAATCGACTATCCTCCTCCCCCAAATGTCAGGCTTTGCGCTTGTAACACATAATTATTTAAAGTGGTCTCAAAACGGCAAGCTGGCAGAATCGTTAGCACCCCGGTCGAAATGCTTAGCGGTATTTCGTCTGCCGATTCTTTCTGGGTTCAAATTCCGCCGACGTCTACTTTGTCTTTCAGCCTTTCAGGGTCGATGAAAGTTACCAGTTATGCACTGGGGTCGATGTAATAGACCAGTTCCCTTCCCCCAAAATTTTCAAGGCCTTTGTTCCCGGAGTATAAATAATAATATAAGATATCCTCCAACTTTTCAGCAGAGCACAGAGTGATTCAAAGGAGATTCAGTTATCATTTCAGAAAATAGAGAAACCACATAGATAACTCGTTCCTTGTTTGTTCTTATTCCCCAGGGGTGAGGTTCGTGAACGACTTTCAATATAGTGAATGTGGAGTTCGAATTCGGGTCATGCAAGGAAATATATTTTTGAAATAAAAAATTAAAAATGTATGAAATATTTGAATAATCTGCTGTTTGTATATAAATTCCATGTTTTTCTTTATCTTTACAGCTGTAACCAACCCAACAGTGATGGTGGGACTTGGAGTTCTGATCGCTGTCGTCTGTATCCTGGCCATTCTTGTAGTTGTTGTTCTTGTGTTCTTTGTTGTGAGGAAGCAAAAGAATTAACTTTGAAAATCCCTTGAAATCAATACGATTATTGATAAGGGTGGGGGTGAGGAGAGGGGGGTGAGGAGAGGGGAGGAGCTAAGGAGTACCAAATTAATCTTGTGGGGTATGCAAGTGCGCAGTGTAAGGTTCGTGTGTGTCAGGAATGTAGCTGGTGGTATACAGTTCAGATTGTGTAGGAGTTGTAGTATGACATGGTGTGATACAACACCATTGCTCGGACATTACTAATTTT
>NC_068997.1:49148977-49149880 GCF_001194135.2 Octopus bimaculoides | reverse complement strand
TATATATATATATATATATATATATATATATATATATATACTATTTTGAATAATGTGGGAAAATGAATTTCCAAATCGATCAGGTACACACCCTTTAGCATAAGATGCATTTTTATATGGAAAATATATACCGTGTATTCCACATCAGCATATCATGCAATGAGGTCATGGTTATAATATATTTATATATACTTTTATATATAAATATACAAACTATATAATAATAGAAAATTAATAATAGTTCAGTTATTGGGATTTCAATAAATAGATTTGTGGGTATTCCATTTCAGATAATGCAGAAAAAAAACGTAACGAGTATTTATGATGGAAAACTCGTGGTATTTATATACACATTAAGAAATAATACTTGAGGATAAAACCAATAGCATGGTATATAATATACTACCTTAATTAGCCCTTACGTGAGTTACAATTATAATTGAAAAGAACTACACGTGATTTATAATTTTATATTTGACATTCTAAGTGGGTATATGTATACTAATTTATAATTATATTTATAAATTATTATTTTTACAGTTCTATATTTAAGCGATGAGGAATTATTTACATTATTTACATTTGACGGATATTTGTCCTCATCTTGTTTGTTGTTAACACAACGTTTCGGCTGATATACCCTCCAGCCTTCGTCAGGTGTCTTGCGGAAATTTCGAACCTGGGTTCTCATTCCTAACGATGTTACTATTATTATTATTATTATTATTATTAATCAGGTAGTTGCCGTGAATCGAACTCGGAATCTTGGGGTTAGTAGCCCGCGCTCTTAACCACTACGCCATATGCCCGTGGGCAATTATGGAGTGAATTTTAGGGCTTATAAATCTATTATTTTTCTATCCTTCCTCAATACCGGTTCCCATATGCTATTCATATCTGCAC
>NC_068997.1:49139332-49148840 GCF_001194135.2 Octopus bimaculoides | reverse complement strand
GATCAGCTATACCCGATTTATCAATATCTCCTCGTGTCACAGCTTTGCGATGTTCTTCTACCCTTATTTTGAAGGGTCGGCATGTTTCGCCTTTGTATAACCTACCACAGCTGCATGGGATGGAGTACATGCAGTTTTTGGTCATATTCTCTTCTGTTGGTGGTTTTACACGAAGGAGATATTTGCGAAGTGTTGTATTGCTCTTGAATACTGCCCTGATGTCATATGGGCCGCATATCTTTTGTATCTTTTCGAAGAGGCCTTTCACATAGGGTAGACAGACTGTAGACAGTTTATTGGTTTCATCCTCTCTTTTCTTCATAATTGGAGTATTATTTTTACTTCTTAATTTTGTAAAGTTTATTTTTAATTTTTTATTTTTTATTTAACGCTTAATTTTTATGAAGATTTAAAATAGCTGAACATTGTTTTCAAACATGAACCTGAACATGTGTTGGTGGAATTATAAGCTTGAAGATTACATATATTCTGATCTTCCAATACCGAAACACGTGTAGTTCCTTTTTAATTATATTTGTAACTCAAGTAAGGGCTAATGAAGGTAGTATATTTTATACCCTGCTATTGTACTGTATTTATCCTCAACTATTATATCTTGATGTGCATATAAATACCCTGAGTTTTCCATCATAAATACTCGTTATGTTCTTTTTGCATTATTTGAAATGGAATACCCACAAATCTAATAAACAATGCTAATAAAGTTGAAGGTTTACATTCGAAGCTTCATTCCCTGGTAAGACTCCATGTATTTTAAGATTGTTCAGGCAAAGTTGCCTCCTTTAGCTAAGGGCTTCAAAATTGTGCGACCTGACCTCGTTTTCGAGGTTATTTTTTAGGTAAAAAGGAGTTTTATTAAAAACACATACTTTATTCGGTAGCCGAAACTTACTGAATGTTTTGATATCTCATACGTCAATATCGGTATCTCAGTTTTCGAATCAACAAGGAACATATGCAAACACGCACACACAAACACACACACACACACACACACACACACACACACACACACACACACACACACACACACACACGCACACACATGCACGTACGCACGCACGAACACACACAGACATACACACAAGCTTTGTATGTGTGTATTCGGTATTGCTGGTCAATTTGTAGTAAACAACAAAATATCTACTAATGGTGTACCTTGAGTAAATGTTATTGATATTACTGAGCTGACCGAGGCACAAGTTTCGCCGTCATGGCTTGGTTTAACCAGTTGCTATGGTGATCGCGTTGTTTCGGCTGAGATAACACTAACTGGAGAAAAAGAATGAGTAATCTCCCTTGAATTATTATTTACGTAAAACACTATGACGTGTGAGAGTTATTCCCTCCTGGTTGATTATGTCGATTATGTTGATTATGTTCGCAGTGACTTCGAAGTTTCGGCCAGCAAATACATATTTACTGGGACAACGGAGTGAGCAATTCGTTTTATTGCATAACTTTGCAATTGTTTCATCGATATTTTATTAGAATAGTATTGCTGTATTATTTTTGTATAACATGTGTAACAGTCGCTTCTTTCGCCCTTGTTCTTGTACAGAGTAACAATCCTTGCATCTCTCACGTCTTGCAGTACAACTCCCTCTCTACAGCACTGGCAGAGGACTTCGTGTAAAGGGCGCGGTAGGGTAATTTTGCAACGCTTGATGAGATCTGGTGGGATGCTGTCGCTGCCTGGAGCCTTGCCTGCTGCTAGGCTGTCGATGGCCTTGCTGAGCTCATACATGTTGCATTCATCGACCTCACCAAGGCTTTCTCCTTTATCTATTAACGCATGACGTGAATCGTTCCATGATGATCTTCTTAATGGTGCGTAGCGTGCATTCGTCCTTCCGACACATGGATAAGAGGAAAACCACAGGACAAGTTAGCCATATCTTGGGATTTGAAGCACAAATGTAAACTGTTTATTTCAGTAATAAAAACTAACAAGGAATATTAAAATGTAAATATTTTATTTAACAACAAATCATAATAAGTATTATAAAACATCATGTGTAAAAATATTAATTTCTCATTTATGAACTGCTCAAAATATCAGTGTACATTTAAATTATATTGTTTAACTTGTTTGTTTTGGTTCGATGTTCGTATTTGAGGCATTTCGTTTGTATCTGTATTACTTTTGTTTTGATGTATGTATTGAGCTTATTTTTCGATGACCGTGTAGAGTTGGTTTCGTTTTTCGTTTTGTTTCTAAAAATGGGGAAATAGTTATCTCCCTTCAATCTAACTTTCCTCTTGTTGGGTATCCTATTCATCCTCTCTCACATTTCTTTTACACCTCTTTTCGACATTTTACATCTAGATTCGTTCGCTCCTCAGCTATGTATATATTTGTATTGAAAATGCAATTAACACATTCTGATGAAGCAAAAGGGAAAACGTATTGCACGTGTATTCGTTGTTCAGCCTAAACACATCTCTTTCTACCTAGACTGTAGTTTAGTATGCTAGTGATTCGGTTTTGGGAATATTGACATAACTTTTTAATTTTTACAGTTATCACTATCTTCCTGCTGCCTAAAATTATAAGACTGCAATAACAATCGCAATATACTATGGTTTACACCGCCATGTAGCCTTAATGGGAAATCCATTATTGTCCTTACTTCCGAAAATATTTTTTACACGATATGTTTTAAACTATTTAATCAGTGAAATGTAAGGATTTAGATAATGGTTTCAAATATTGGCACAACGCCTGCAATTTTAGGGGGGGTGGAGCTAAATGTATTACATTTATCCCAGTACTCAACCGGTACTTATTTTATCGACTCCGAAAGGATGAATGGCAAGGCAAACTCTCTCTCGGAGGAATTTGAATTCAGAACATTAAGACGGACAAAATGCCGCTTAGCATTTTGTCCGGCATACTAACGATTCTGCTAGCTCATCACCTTTGGAAGATTTTAGATAATATTACATGACTGATGTGGACTTCACCCTCGCAGCGAAATAAGTGTCCGAAACCATCAAGTGAAGCCATAAAACTAGAAACCAACTATGAACAGAAACCAACAGTTCAAAGTAACAAGGGAGACAACTAAAACTGGAAAAATGGAGAGTTATGTCACGTGAGTAATTTAAATTTAGGCTGAACCGAATATCTGATGTACGAACTTACATATTGGAACGGGCGACAGATTTAAGCCAAAAGATTATCACTGTATTTTTAAATCCAGATAAGGCTGAATACTGAAGACTTTTAATAGCAATCAATAATATAAACAGCCTTCAACAATTTTTTGGATATGAGATTATTAGTGACATTACATATATTTGTTATAATAAAAGGTGTATTTGAATATATTAGTAAAGAAGTTAATACTAGAAATTTATTTCAACTGTTTTGTGAAATAAACACCCCCCCCCACACACACACACACATACACCTTATACAAACGCGCTTTTATTAAAACATTCTATTAGTTATAAGCTTGAGGATAGTGGTTCGAATCATACTTCTACCCTATCAGTATCTCTCGTTAACTCTTTTAGTATATACTCTTCACTTCTGGTGTCTACAACTATTAAATACCTGTGTTCTGGACAAAACAGCGTTTATAATTGTTAGAGTAAAGCATTAATTAACATAAAGAAACTCACAATTTACTTCAATGAATATAGGATGATCTCAACGAGTGGATATTTACGCGTCAACTGGAGTTGGTAAAATTAGAAGTAAAAAATCTACCTCCGTTCCAAAGCAAAAACTGGACATGATAGATTACGTAATCCTAGAAAAATTATTTACATATCAGACGGGATGGGATGGTCGTTGCTATTCAATAGATTCAAACCTATAGTTAAACAATAATAACAACAATGAAGACAGCCTTCACTAATCATGGATAAATACCATTATTACTACACCATCACACACACACACACACACACACACACACACACACACATTAATAATGGTGTAGTAATAATGTAAAATTAGTAATGCCGTCGTAATGGCGTTGTATTACACCATATTATACTATCACTAATACACTATCTGTACTATATACCACCAGCTTCACCCACGACACACATCAGTTACCAAACCCCACTCGAACCTTACACTACGTACTTACATGCCCAACAAAATTACTTTAACACATCTTAGATTCCCCCACCTCACTAACCCCCACTGCTATCTATGATTGTATTGATTTCAAATGATTTTCAAAGTTAATTCTTTTGCTTTCTTACAACAATGAACACAAGAACAACAACAAGAATGGCCAGGATACAAACGACAGCGATTAGAACTCCAAGTGCCACTTTTACTGTTGGGTCGTTTCCAGCTGTAAAGATAAAGAAAAACAATATTGAGTTGATTGGGTAGATGTACAAATAGCAAATTATTAAAATACTAGCTGACCCCGTCAGAGGAGAAATTTCATAAATTTATTTAATTATTTCAATAATGCATTTTCTTACGAGGAACGAATTCGAACTGCGCATTAAATACCTCAGAAATAGCCTACGAACTTCACGTGTTAGGAATAAGAACAAACATATATTCTCTGAAATAGCAACCAACTCTCCTTCGAATTACCCTGTGCTACGTTAAAAAATGGATACATTAAATGATGTGCTTGATATACTGTATCTGAATATAAACATATACAGTCATGGCTAGAACTTCCAAACCCCTCTATGGTCTAATTTTCATTTCATTGTATTTGTATTGACCCAGGAAACGAAACATTCCCAACCTAGTCCACATCTGAAATAGTTTGCCCATCCCTACTTTAGATATATGTAGTAAAAGATAGTAGTAAATTTTCTTCTCAGGTCTTATAAACTCATAGGGCCGATTTTGCGGTTTTTGTGGGGTATATATTCCCTGTTTGGCGGGACACCGGTCCGTCGCAAGATTACTCAGTTTTGCCAGCTGAGTGTGGACTGGAGCAAAGTTAAACGAAGTGTTTCACTCAAGAAAACAACGCGTGACCCGGTCCAGGAATCGGTACCACAATCTTACGATCATGAGGTCAACACTTTAACCACTAAGCTACGCACCTCCACATGTGTGACCAGAAGATAAAAATATATAAAACTTCAATGGCGGTTGCATTCCAAGAAGTCATTTCTCTCTTACTTAGGTAACAATATCATTAAATAATTAAGTATCTTTATTAAGGAAGATCTAATAGCCAAAGATGCTACTCAGACTCTCTAAGTATTTAGCACTCTATTTATAAACCTATTGCTGTAAAAAATACATTTGCTTCTTCAGTTTCCACATCACCAGACAAGAAATAATTCATGCACACGCAGCCACTCGTATCATTTTAATTTCAATACGTGTTTGTTCTCAATGTATCACTCCATAATTGTGATGACTTCCATACAAATGATCACTAGTAAGAGTGTATTCGTTTATTATTTGAAATGTTTGTAGTAGTTATGCTTTCCAAGTAAAGGATGTCACTCATGAAGCACAGCCGTACATCTGCGATATACATCAGTCAATAATGATTTGCGTTCCTACAACGAATAAATTCCTTGTTTGCCAAATGACTACAACACATTACACTGAGAATCCTCCAGCAACAAACTTAATTCACTTAATCCAAACAGAACAACTGGTAAGACACTAGTTTGTCATTGATCTTCATTTTTCATTCACGTAATCTACTAGGAAATCCACAATAGCTATACGTATACAGTTTGAATAATAACATAGTAATACGAAATACAGTTTTAGCAACAATGATGTTCAACCACCACCAGCACTGCCACGATGAAAAACATTGCTCGAACATCGGGATTCTCTTCTCTCCACACTAACATTTTATAAATTGGTCAAGTGTAAAGAACTGCAACTCTTTACGAACGGGTATTCATCCTAATTTACGAAATGAACTTACGTTGTTTCCTTTATTGTATGTGTGTACGTGACCTGATGGCAAATCTAAAGAAATGCCTGGAACAAGTAATCATCTTTAAAATTCCTGGAGAACCTCATCTTCATTTGCAGTTGATAGCAGAAAACAAAACTGACTTATTGCCTCAGCTGATGTCATTGGTAGTCGAGGATTTATCAAACATGAAGGTATCCTAATCTATTGATATTCAACGTCCTTTTGTTCTCTGGTGCAATTGGCTTTTAAGGATAATAGGATACAATTCAGTCTGATCAAATTAGACTGTATTTATTACCCACATGAACTTCGTTCTCTGACCAACCAACAAGAGAAGACTGTCTTCTGTTACTTGCCCTCTATAAAGAGCAGACATATATATTTGTATGCGTGTGTGTGTGTGTGTGTGTGTGTGTGTGTGTGTGTGTGTGTGTGTGTGTGTGAGATCGAACCCTAACGATTTAGAAAAGGATGCATTTGATATTGTAGTGTTGGGTGGTGTAGAAAGTTTTTAAAAAGGGATGACAAAACCTGAAATATATTTCTGGAATCTCAGCTCAATGGTTGACATGGTTATGAAGTACAACAGCGACAACGACTACAGCAGCAACTACGGTCTTCAACAACAGATCGACGACGTTGAACAAACAGATAATCGCCAAACGTTTCAATCTCTCACTCCGTCCATCCATCCTCTCTCTCCAGGCATTTCTCACGCTCTCTAAAATCACGAAACCACAATCTACTTCGTTCCCAGGAACAGTACTGCTTTTATTCCACCAACTATCTGATAGTACCCTATCTGCCTTGCCTTCTAGATAAAACATCAAAAACTCTATGATGAATATTTATAAAATAAGAGACGAAACTCGAGGAAAAAGATTAAAGAACAATAAAAATAAAACATCCCTTACCGCCATTTTTATCACCTTTATCATCCTTATCATCTTGGTTCTTGTCTTTATCTCCACCATTTTTGTCCTTATCGTCATCCTTTCCAGGATGTTTCTTTATGTTATAAACGCTTTTCTTGAAGCTATGACACTCGGGCAAATTGTCCGGCATTTCTGGCAACTGAGCGAAAGATTCGTTAAGAATAAGAGCCATTCCCTCCTTGCTGTGTAATTCAATGTGGCAGTGAACGAACCATGATCCAGGATTGTCCGCAACAATTCTCACTACAGCGTATCCACCTGTTGGGACCATAATTGTATCCTTTCGAGGAGCCTTTTCTAACTTTATTCCGGAGATGTTGTCTCCCACCCATTTGCTGTTTGACCAAGTTGCATCGTTACAAAAATTCTTTTTCGGATCACCTCTACAATCAATATCTGTAGTATCACTTATTATTCCTCCCGTTGTTTCATTGTATTTCGGGAATCCCATTTTAACTACATAAAATGTATGTCCATGTATGTGTACAGGGTGGGAGAATCCGTTACCGCTTCCCAAGTTTGTCAATACAAACTGAATAGTATAATCATGCTTGAGATTTAAGGAATGGGTACAACGACAAACTTTACCTACACCGCAATTGGCATTATCACATAAAGTGTCTATTTCATTCGGTTGCGTTAAAGGGTTTACCGTGGGTTCCACGAACACCCGACCATTTATTGATGCAGGTGTGTTCCCACGTTCACCAGGAAAAGCAAAATTTAAAAAATATTCCTTAAACTTCTCAGACCGGTAAGGCGGTACAACACCTGGATAATTAGACTCCAAGTCACCAAAGTTTAAACATGGTTTATCACTTTTATAGGGATCATAAAGAAAAGGACAGTTGAATAAAGTGCAGTTCTTTTGTTGAACGCAGTCAGAAGCAGTGGAGCTAGGTTCTTCCTCCGAAGCACCCTCATATCGAAGAATTGCTTCAAATGTATTATTTTTGTCCATTTGCAGTGTCTTTCCGCGGATCCAGTAATTTCCGACAGAGTTATTTGCATGTATTGTGAAGTCTATTCTCTCACCCGGGTTGATGGTAAAGAAATCAACAGGTGTTGGTTCCAGTTCATAACCATCAGAGGCAACGACTACCATCTGGTGACCATCAACAGATACTTCAAACGGGTACAGAGCCCCTGCAGCGATCACTCTGAAACGATAATGTTCACCTGATTTTACTTCAAAGACAGTCAGCGGGGCCCCATTGTGATTCCCTGATTCATCGTAATAGCGGCCTCGACCATTCACAAGACCGGAATTGAACTGAAAGAGACTAAAAGCTCCTCCTTCAATAGATTTGGTAATACCAACTTTTTTCTTATTCACATAAAGTCCCATGCCAACTTTTATAAAACTCATATCGGAATCCCAGTTATGATTGTAGTCTGAGATTACCATTACATGTTCTTTCATTTTAGGTTTTGTCTTTTCGTGTAGTATTAAAGCACCAAAGTGTCCCATGGTACGTTGTGTTCCAAGATGAGAATGGTACCAATAAGTTCCAATTTGTGTAACATTAAATTCATATCTGAATGTTTGACCTGGTAGAATAGGGCATTGTGTTACCCAAGGTACACCATCCATATGTGATGTTCCTCTTTGATGCAAGCCGTGCCAATGTATTGTCGTACCTTCTGAAAATAAATGGTTTTCTACATCAATAATGACTCTTTGTCCTTTATAAACTTCTATTGTTGGCCCTGGAACTGTGCCATTAATTGTAATCACCTTCACTGCCTCAGAAAAACCATCCATCGTAATGACTTTATCAGTTGGTATCGGTTCAGCACCCGTAAAATTAGTGACGTCATATCTGTAGAGTTTTCCATTATAGGGTTGTACCAAGATCTTCTGGTATAGCATAGTTAATTTATAGGAAATTACCAGCTTAAACTCACACACGTCGTCCTCCATACGACAGCCATGAGAATAAACTAATGGTGAGAAGAGACCCAGGAGGAATACAATTACGTTGAAGTGAATCATTGTTGAACCAGTGTGTGCAGATATCTGAAATCACAAAATGAGAAACAATGAAATCAAGGTCGGTGTGACAATTAAATCATGAAATATTTGTAAATTTTAAAGACGAAGGAATACAGACATGTTAAAGAGAAGAAATGAAAATAAAACTCTGTGTGACAGGCAGACGACAGGGAGATCAATATTGTTTTGTTAGTAAGATATTTCTGCAGGAGCAACTTTTTATCAGGAATTTTGTAAGTTTAACAGTCGCTAGTTACAGTCACCTGCTTCTCTGTTTTTAATAGTTTACAAGATGACTATTTTCAACAGCTGGTGACACAGTATCGTAAGTTAGAACGTAACGACGGTTGAAACACCACTAAGCATTTCGGCCGTCGTGCTAAGGATTCTGCCAGCTCCCCGCCTTAATAATAATAATAATAATAATAATAATAATAATAATAATAATAATAATAATAATAATAATAATAATAATGATAATACCTTCTATATATGGATGACCTAAAATTATATGCAAAAAACGACAAAGAGCTAGAAACACTACTACAGACAGTACACGGCTTTACCAAGGAAATAGAGATGAAATTCGGATTAGAAAAATGTGCCAAAGCAACCCTGAAAAGAGGAAAATTAGTTAAAAGTAGCAATATAACACTAGATAAAGCCAATGA
>NC_068997.1:49136369-49137308 GCF_001194135.2 Octopus bimaculoides | reverse complement strand
ATAATAATAATAATAATGATAATAATAATAATAATAATAATAATAATAATAAATAATTCGTTTTATTGGCTACAAGGGCTAATATCAATTAAAAACATGTAAGGACAAAGACAGGACGAAGGTTACAAAAGGTTTTGTCCGAAAAGGTAGGAAAGTTCGTCTAAACAGAGGAAGAAAACGGAGAAAGATATAATAAATAAATAGATAAATAAAATTTTTAAAAATAATAAATAAATAGATAATAATAATAATAATAATAATAATAATAATAATAATAATAATAATAATAATAATAACTGTGTGTCTCTTGTGCCGAGGTCGACTTTGCCTTTCATCCTTTTTCGGGGTCGATAAAATAAGTACCAGTTGTAATCGACTCATCCCACTACCCCAAAATTGCTGCCCGTGTAACAAAATTTTAAACCATTATTATTATTATTAGTAGTAGTAGTAGTAGTATTAAGGTGGAGAGCTGACAGAATCGTTAGCACGCCCGCTGAAATGCTTAGCGGTATTTCGCCCATCGTTACATTCTGAGTTCAATTTCCGTCGAGGTCGACTTTGCCTTTCATCGCTTCGGGGTCGATAAATTAAGTATCAGTCAAGTACTGGGGTCCGATATGTTCGATTGTCCCATCCTCACAAAAATCCAGGCCTTGTGCCTATAGTAGACAGGATTGTTGTTGTTGCTATTATTATTATTATTATTATTATTATTATTATTATTATTATTAAGGTTCTGAGTTCAAATTCCGCCGAGATCGACTTTGCCTTTCATCCTTTCGGGGTCGATGAATTAAATACCAGTGAAACACTGGAGTCGATGTGATGGATTTAACCCCTCCCCACAAATTTCAGGTCTTGTGCCTATAGTAGAAACGATTATTACTATTATTATTGTTGTTGTTCTCGTTATTATTATTATAAATTGTTTGAAAT
>NC_068997.1:49131748-49135751 GCF_001194135.2 Octopus bimaculoides | reverse complement strand
TATATATATGAACAATATGAATTCTCACCTCTCTTTTTTTTTCTCATAAACACTTCTAATGCAAACTCCGTATCAAGGTGCACCAATTATTCGTACACAGCATTTCACATTAAAGACCGCTTTGAAAAATGACTCGCATTCAGGAAACATGCGCTATTTATGTGTCACACGCCTTAAATATTCAATTATTCTTTTACTTGACTTGTTTTCCGCTTGCTGTTACTTTTCTTTCACTCTCCATTGTACGTTTATACGCAATGCAGGTACATACACATTAGATGTACTATGTATGTATGTATGTATGTATACATAAATTCATGTTTAAACACATACACACCCACATATATTTGTATATGATGTATGGTGAATTTATGGAAAGAAGTCCCATAAAACTCATCAATTTAGTTAAAAATGAAGGAGACAAGTTGTTAAAATATATAAGAATTAAACTTCTCATATATTTTAACAACTTGTTTCCTCCATTTTAAAATGAATTTACAAAAAACCACTAGGAACTAATATAGTTCTTAAATTTGACGGAAACAGGGAGGCTAATTCGCTGGTGTGAGGATAACACACTTATTAGCGTTAACAAAGTGATGTTGGGTCGTGTCCCACACGGATACGAAAGCTTATATTTTTCTGTCGAGGGCTTAATTGCCCCATTATTTGACTATTTTCATTAGTCATTGCACGGTGATCACTATAAGCTTACATATATATATGTTAAAGACTGTCATACCGGCCATGACGAAGGGAAATAGCCCTGAAACTCGAGTCGCCTTTATATATATATATTTATATTTATATATTTATATATTTGATCCTTTATATTGAACACTCAATATTTCATCTACATTCAATACTTTATTTCATGGTGCCATCCATTTTTATTTTATTTTATTTTATATATTGTATATTATATTATATATTGTATATTCCATATTCTATACCCCACATTAGTTCTGCAGGAATATAAATAAAACATAAAAAACAGACAGTGTTGGAACTCTTTTAAGCAAAATAATATATTCCTCTATACACAATCATACAAAAAAATCCACCTTTTTTTGTATTTATTTTTACTCGCATATATATATATATATATATATATATATATATATATATACACACGGGTATGTGTGATTGTGTATAAAAGAATATATTACTCAAAGAAATTCCAGCTTCGGTTTTTATTTACAAACTTACAATAATATAATATAATGAAATGTACGCGACAGGGTGAACCATATGTTCCTCATGGTGAATTCATATCAAGATAAACAGCACATGACCTTGCAGGTGGGGCCCAATTAAAATTTTCTTCAGGTCAAGTAGCCGAAACCATTCAAAAGGTCCTTCAATAGGGTTGTTTAAAGATGTTGAACGAAACACCCATGTTTCTAGAGGTGAATTATCCAAACCCCAAAGAATTCCTCTCAACATATGATGCTCCCCGCTCCTCTACTAGTGATGTGAGATGCGCATATCATCAGCCACTAAGCGACATGTTCAACTGGTTAAGGTCAAACAACTGTAGTATTGAGCAGAATATTTGCTGTGGCCCATCTTCTTATTCTTATTATGCTGTTACGTGTGGGACGGATTCGTCTGTCGGCCGAGTCTGTAGTAATGATTGCACTGCCGCCCTCCTTCGATCGAGCAGGCAAGACAGTTTTCCCTGGTGGCTGTGGCGAAAGAGGTTGTTTGGTGGACAAGGCTGAAAGGCGTGAGGACAGATACATTCCTCTTTGGTAGAGCTGTCATTGACTTCTTCAAGTTTCACTTGAAAAGGAAATTGAGAGTGGAGAGGCAAGTGCTGTCCTCGAGTGAGTTTATTGAAAGCTGGGTGAAAGTTGCGAAAATGGCAAGAGTGGATGGTACTTCTCTAAGTTTAGACCTGTGAGTCGGAGAGAAGGAATTGGAGAGGGCACGTGCTCATAGGGTTTCAGGGAAATCTCGGACGGTGAAGTCCCTCGATTGTTCCTAGAGACGTTCCTGTACCAGGAGGGCCACATGTCTATCATCCTCCTTCCCCCACCTTTCTTTTTACCTTTGTATGCTATGCATGTCTTTTTTTCCAGTGTATACCGTGTATACCTTTTTGTTTTTAATAATTTCATTATTATATGTAAACCCCCACACTTTATGTGTGTTTCTGTATTGTCCCGCTCATCTTTCGCCCTTGTGGGAAATAAATGAAATCATCCTCATCATCATCATTATTATCATTATTATTATTAATTATTACTAGTTCAAATTCAGCAGAGGTCGGCTTTGCTTTTATCCTTTCAGCGACGATAAATTAAGTACCAGTGAAACCCTTGGGTCAATGCAATCGACTATCCCCATCCTAAAATTTCAGGCCTTGTGCCTATAGCAGAAAGGATTATTATCATCATCATCATCATCATCATCATCATCATCATCATCATCATCATCATCATCATTATTATTATTATTATTATTATTATTATTATTATTATTATTATTATCATTATTATTGTTGTTGTTGTTGTTATTGGCTTTGTACTATGGTCGAAATTGACAGAGACCTGACATTTGAATGTCCGTATTTGAGTTCAATTCTGACATAAGTGCAAAGTTGAATTAGCTTTGAGGCAGCAAAGTCGTTAGCACGCTGGACGAAATGCTTAGCGGTATTTCGCCGTCCGTCTTAACGTTTTGAACTCATATCTCACTGGAGTAGACTTTGCTTTTATCCTTTCGAAGACCCATAAAATGAGTACCAGTTGAGCCCTAGGGTCGATGTAATTACTTTACCCCTCTTTCCCGAAATCGCCAAAATTTGAAAACATTGTTATTGTTGTTGTTATTTTGGAAGCGAGTCGCACTGGATATATTGCCTTCATGGTCAAGACAAATAACAAAACATGAAACCCTGCTCAGAAAGCCATAGAAGCAGCTTTCATTTTTTTATATCAAAGCTTTCTATTCGGCATCATATACCACCTAATACAATCGTTCCGCTTTCAATGACCTGAAAATCAGAGTGTGTCGTACACGAACTTGTTCGTTACCCTGAATAGATGTGATTGTGGCTTCAAATTCAATGTGGTATTAACTGGTTTGCTTTCTTTTGTCAACGACTATACAGTTTTTACCACACCCTCCTTTTATAGAATTGTCGTCTTTTTTTTTTTTTTAACTGCAATGTATCAGCATGAAATGTTGTTAAGGTTTGTGGCCTCATTTGTCTAGGAGAGTAAAAAACTTGCTGTTGAATATCTCGCAACTATGGGGTCTTTTTTTATTTATTTTTTTTATTTTTCACCAAGGCCAGAGATCTCACCAGATTTTGTATCTGAAGCTATTAGGAAAACGAAACATTTGCATTATTCCCGATATTGTATTTCATTGTTCTTTGACCAGACAGATAGCTAAAACTAAGAATGTTTCTATGCGTTGTCACTTATTCAACAAAAGTCGACGGTCCGGTTGAAATGGCCATAATTCATTCATATATCGTGTGTGTGTGCGCGCGATGTATGTATGTATGTAATATGTGTGTATGTATGTATATTAGCTAAGCTGGTTCTGCTTATGTAACAAGCATTGTTTTGCTATGAAATGCTCGTAGTCCATGTTTTATTTATTTCATTCCTAAATGACTTGAATTTTTTATTCGCCTTTTCATGCAAATTTAGTTGCTAAACTGTGAATTGTAAGGTAATCGTCGTCTTATCGAAATTACTTTTGATTTAAATATTGGATAAAGTGTGCGACTTACGTTGTTAATAAATTCGTTTTATTGTATATTCTCCACATTTTGTCATCTATACTAGCTGCATACATCCGTACTAACATCCTTCACCACGATCTTTGAATAGTACTAACCTATTACTATACATACATACATATACATAATATATATATATATATATATATATATATATATATAATATTACATTATTTACATTTGATGGATATTTGTCCTCATCTTGTTTGTGGTTAACACAATGTTTCGGCTGATATACCCTCT
>NC_068997.1:49128109-49128719 GCF_001194135.2 Octopus bimaculoides | reverse complement strand
TATATATATATATAAAATTTAAGGAATGGAGAAAACGCATGTTATAATTGCATACTTTATTCCTACATATGTTTCAAAGGATTACAACCTGTGTGATCCATAGGGATCTTTGATATTAAAATTGTAACCTTCTCTTCAGGGAATGCATGGGAATCATCTTAAACGTAAGACATTATGACCGAGTATGAAAACAATAGATGGATAAGGTTATGACGTGATTCATTTGAAAAAAACCGTGTATGTATTTGTATAAATCCATATGTATGCGTTATTAGGTTCTGTATGTGTGTACATATATCTGTATGTATGTGTGTGTATATATGTATGAATGTGTGTATGTGTGTTTGTGTATATATATGTATATGTATATATATATATGTGTGTGTGTGTATATATATATATATATATATATATATATATATATATATATATATATATATATATATATATATATATATATATATATATATATATATGTATATGTATGTATGTATATATGAAAACATTTGAGTTCTTTTTCTTATATATATATATTTTTATGTATGTATGTATGTGCATGCCTGTGTTTACGTATGTGTTTGTATACATGTATGTATATGTATATGCGTAT
>NC_068997.1:49124017-49128009 GCF_001194135.2 Octopus bimaculoides | reverse complement strand
ACACTGGACTTCCCAAAATAAACACATTTAGTACCGAATGCGAGGAAAAGAACTAACAGAAGAAGACCAACTTTCTTTTAAATAACTCAACTATGTATCGACATTTCGCGATTACTACAATTAATCTAGACTCCGCTCATCAGCATAGTATTGTTCAATACTATTTGTATCAGTTTTCCTTGTTTCTGAAGTAGGTAATTCTGTAATCCTATGGTGGTTATTTTGTAATAGTTTTCTAGTTGTATAAGGCCTCTACCACCTTCGATACATTGTATATATATACTCTTTGTATGTTAGATTTTGGGTGGTACATCCTAAATCCTGCTATTATTTTTCTTGTTTTCCTATCTATTTTGAATAGTTCATTTAAAGTCCAGTTAAGAATATTTTAGCTGTAACATAACTGGGACGGCTTGAGTGTTGATACCTATTATCTTGTTTTTCGCATTGAGCTCTGTTTTCAATATTAATCTTATTCAACTATAGTATTCCTTTTTTATCTTCTCGTTCATTTGTGTGTGTTGTACCTAGTTCATTGATTCCTAAGTATTTGCATGCCTGGCTTTGGTCTAATTCTCTTATTTCATTTCCTTTATCTAGTGTGATGTTGTTACTCTTAACTAGTTTTCCTCTTTTCAAGGTTGCTTTGGCAAATGTTTCTAAACCAAATTTCATGTTTATTTCTTTCGTAAATTCATGAACCGTCTGTAATAATGTTTCCAGCAGTTTATGATTTGCAGCATAGTTTTAAATCATCCACACACAAGAGATTTTGGATTGTTTTACCATAACATTTGTATCCACATCCAGTTCTGTTTAGCATGTCAGATAAAGGTGTCAGTGCCAAGCAGAAAAAGAGTGGAGTGAGCGTGTCTCCCTGGAATATTCCTCTTCTAATGGGGATGCTTTTGGTTTTTTATGAGTCCCTATTTGTCTGGGGCTATAGCACTGTTTGTCACTTATTCATGGAATGTTTTATATATTTCATGATTATGGGTGCTACCTTGTTCATGGCTAGTGTTTCTAGGATTCATGTTATTATTATTATTATTATTATTATTATTATTATTATTATTATTATTATTATTATTATAATTAATATTATTATTACATAGCTGTTCATCTGGTAGTTTCAAGAAAATTTCTACTGCATCACCTGCTACTCCGTGTTGCCGGGGTGTATGCAACATTAGGTGTTCTTCTACTGTTGCTGGGAGCGTGCAAATTCTTCCCGGTATTGCATTGCATCAGTTTTTTTCTCTTGAAGTGTGGTGCAGTCTTTTGTTCTATTATTGTTTGTATTGTGTGTTAAGTTGTAATGCGCTGGTTATCCAGCTCACTAGTGGAAGTTAATTTCACTGGATAATTGCTGTATAAGATGTGCCATGTGTTTGTGGGTTGTTTTGTTAAGGTTGTCTTATTGAATTGATGGTGTTTTGCGTGGTATGTGGGCTGTTTCTAGCAGGGCTATTTTTAGATAGTGTATAGTGTTGAGGATCCAAGTATAGCTTCTACGTATTTATGTTTTTATATGATGCCCAATGCTCTACTTATTATTGTTTTCACTGTCATTCCCCACATTTTGAATACTTCAACTTCGAGATCTTTGTACTTTGACAATTTCTACACTTTTTTCTCTTTATGGGAAAAATAGACAAATAGGAGTGAGTGTTTATTTTATGAGAGTTGTGTATTAAGTCTATGAAATTGGGCATATAAAGCATATAATATATATATATAAAAAGTGCATTAAATAATCATCTTATTCCAATTTCCTTCACTTTCCAATGAATAGCAGATGAGCGACTATCTTTTGATACAGACACACCACAGGTTACGCTTTCAGGATTTTTCGATAAAGTTTTCAGGAATAACCCAATAAATTTACTATTAATTCCGTGAAATATTCACGGGTCCCGCTAGTAAATAGAATTGGTTTAAAGCCCATGCAAACATAGCCTACCTTTAAAAGCTACTGGAAAATTGATAATATAGTTAAGCAGCTCCTACGATGAACTTAATTAAAAGTAATAATTTAGCAATTTAAAAAACAATATAGTCTGTGTGCGTATGTATGTGCGTGTATTAATGATGTATAGGGACATAATATTTCGTTATGCGATTATTACAAAGTATATTAAACGATTGTATTATTCAATACCATGTACTACTGTACTAGCAATGTTCTGAAATCCTGTGTTAATGTCATCTCTATAGATCTTCGATAGAAGTTAGAGCCAGCACTGATCTTGTTACGACGTTTCCTTTCCGATACGCCAGATGTAATCAACAGTAAGATCGAGGAAGAAAAATTGTATAATGGGCGTATATGCCATATTTCGGGAGTTTTGCTCCTTCGTGTGCACCCATCTAACCCATTAACCATCCACGAATTCATTGCTTATATAACCACTACATATAGCGATATAACGATATTGAATACACCAATTTGCCTATTAAGCGCATTCCAACTGCTAACACAGTAGTCCACGGTATTGACTTATAAAAACGTTTAATATACTTATAGTATTTTGTGGTAGCATAACGAAATACCGTGCGCCTACAAGTCATTAATATTTGCACACCAACTTTCCAGAAGTGTGTTTAATGAGTAAACTGGTATATCCAGTAACGTTACACAGCTGTATTTCGTGGTTATTTAAGCAATGAGTTCATGGATGATTAATGTGTAAGATGGGTGCTGATGAAAGTGCAAAAACTCCCGAAATATAGTATATACGCCCATTATACATTTTTTCATCCTAGATCTTACTGTTGGTCACATCTGGCGCATCGGAAAGGAAACATCGAAACAACATCAGTTTATACGCTCTTTATGGTATATACGCTCATTAACTATCTTTTCGTCCTCGATTTCACTGTTTGTTTACATCTGGAATCTCGGATACAAAACGTCGTAACAAAATAATCAGTGTTGGTTATAATTTCTCTAGCAAATCTGTAGAGATGACCTTAACACGGGATTTAAGTGCACTGCTAACACAGAAGTACACGCTATTGTCTTATGAAAACGTTTAATGCACTTCGTTGTATATCATGGTTGCATAACGAAATGCCGTGTGCCTACAAGTCATTATATACCTGTGCTATATGTACACCAACAGCTACATCCTTCATGCATTAGTTACCAAACCCCACTCGAACACTTGGACTAAGCATTGCATAAACCATAATGTATTCTATGTTATTTCACCTCCTCCTCCAGCATTAACACTCCTCCCCACACAACACAAACAACAACCACCGACACCATCACCCCCCCCCCACCAGCGCAGCCACCACTAAAAGCACTATTGCATTAAACAATCCTCCCATCCCTCGTAACTATCACCACCGCGACCACTACCACTACCATGCCACTGAACTTTCCTTCACTTCTATCTTCAGACGTGTTGCTTTCAAGAGGTTTTCGAATGTCATTTCTTCTGTTTCAGCACACCAATCAAAACATAAACAAGAACAATAACAAGAATAACCAGGACGCAGACAATTCCGATTAGAACTCCGAGTGCCACTTTTACTGTTGGGTCGGTTATATCTGCAATGATAAAGAAAAAACAATATGGAGTTCATTAGGTAGATATATAGACAGCAACTTGCTCACATATTACGTCATCCCTCGCTATCGCAAGTGTTACACCCCCAAATCCCGCCGTACTCAATATTTTTTTAAATCCTTTCTACAGGGTGTCCACAAGGTCTGGGTACATGGAGTAAATAAAATCATAACATAAACAATTAAATATAAGAAATAATAATTTCTTAAAGTATGTGTTAATCCCCATGTGGGCACATGGAGTAAATAAAATCATAACATAAACAATTAAATATAAGAAATAATAATTTCTTAAAGTATGTGTCAATGCCCATGTGGGTGCATGGAGTAAATAAAATCATAACATAAACAATTAAATATAAGAAGCAATAATTTCTTAAAGTATGTGTTAATCCCCATGTACCCAAACTTTGTG
>NC_068997.1:49122793-49124007 GCF_001194135.2 Octopus bimaculoides | reverse complement strand
AAATCCTTTCTACAGGGTGTCCACAAGGTCTGGGTACATGGAGTAAATAAAATCATAACATAAACAATTAAATATAAGAAATAATAATTTCTTAAAGTATGTGTCAATGCCCATGTGGGTGCATGGAGTAAATAAAATCATAACATAAACAATTAAATATAAGAAGCAATAATTTCTTAAAGTATGTGTTAATCCCCATGTACCCAAACTTTGTGAACACCCTGTATAATTTGTATATATTTATTTTATTATAAATGCAAAACAATACCACACTCGCCTCTCGAGTTTCGTTTTCCATACGGTATATGCGATTCTTTGTTTACTCATCTACGGTTCACGACACATTTTCTTGTAATATATTTTAATTAATGTGTTATATAATGCAGTACTGTACTGTATTTTTATCCATCAATTTATTCATTTTTAAGCGTGAAAATGCTTATTTTACTAAAGAAATAATTAAAATCTAAGAAAATATAAATACTTACCGGCCGCAGAAACCCGCGATATGGCGAGTGATTACTGTACTGAGGGCGTGATAGGTGAACCACGATATGGCGAGACATTACTGTACTGATGGCGTGATAGGTGAACCGCGATATTGCGAGACATTATTGTACTGGGGGTGCGATAGCTGAACCGCGATATGGCGAGACATTACTGTATTGAGGGCGCAATAATGAAACATTACTGTACTGAGGGCGTGATAGGTGAACCATGATATGGGGAGTGATTACTGTACTGAGGGCGCGATAAGTGAACGGTGATATAATGAGTGATTACTGTACTGAGGGCGTGATAAGTGAATCGTGATATGGCGAGTGATTACTGTATTTATTGATTAGTTCTTTTGGCATTTACTTCTAGCTTTTTCTCTTTTTCTACATCGTACACATGTAGCAGTTCTATTTTGCATGTAAGAAGCTTCACTCACCAAATATAGACGTATATGTACGGTCTTTTATCTTTAATTTTTCACTTGTTTCAGTCACTAGACTACGGCCATGCTGGGGCACTGCACTGAATATTTTTTTACTCGAATGAATCGACCCTAGTACTTTTTCCTTTCAAAGCCTGGTACTTATGCTATCGGTCACATTAGCCGGACTTGAACGTAAGCCCACCAGGTCCGGTTGTCAAGCGGTAGTCGGGGATAAACACAAATACAAAGACACACACGTAAAGATATATATATATATATATATATATATATA
>NC_068997.1:49112839-49121866 GCF_001194135.2 Octopus bimaculoides | reverse complement strand
CAATTAAAAGGGTAAAAGTTTATCAATTTATTAATTTATTAATAAATTAATAATTAATAATTTTACCAAGCCCTTTGGTATGTAAACACCATTATCGGTGGAGAACTTATTTAAAAGTTCTTATACATTTATAAACATAATTAAGGGATCAGCAAATAGTTGCTTCACCACATACCGAAGTTCAGAAATAGCAGCTAAAAAGCTGAGACTCCAACAGATAGCATTACTTGTAACTCACAAAGGCAAAACAAGAAGAAAAACAATGAAAACTAACCAGTCGAAGTTAATCATAGACGCATTCCTGGATTAGGAACGATAACACTCCATTTCCTTCATCGGTATGATATTCTAGTTGTAAATTCGACGGTGCTAGCAAACTGTGCATGCATGAACGAGTGAACATCATGCATCGGCACAACCTGGAAACACATCCGAAATGTGAATATGTGTGTGCATATGTGTGTACACATACATTCAGACATATACAATCAGAGAGAGAGAGAGGGAGAGAGAGATGGGAGAGAGAGATGGGCAACACTAACAAATACAACCACCACCACCACCACCACCACCGCAACCACAACCACCACGACAGCTACAACAACAATGTGGGCGTAATGGATGTAAAATAACTAAACCTCGCTCATTTCAATCTTGAAATATTAGAAACAGGAATCGACACATTTACCATAACAACAAGAATACAATGATCTACTTACTTGATATTGTTATATTTCGGGATGGTCATATTTTTCATGCCAAATAAACACACGCACACTACATATTTGTCCTCCATATGTATATTATTGTACTTATTTTATCGTATGTCCATTGCCTGGAAATCTTTCGTAACACACCTGTGACCTCTTCAGCGACTCTTCCATTCCATGACTCTTCCATCCTGTTCTCATTAGTTCATTCTGTCTTTCTATGGTGTGTATTCTTATCTGCGCATACGCTTGCGTCTGTATCTGTGCGTGTGTGCGTGTGCATGCGTGCGTATATTACGCGTGTCTGTCTACTTGTATGTGTGGTTTGTGTGTGTGTGTGTGTGTGTGTGTGTGTGTGTGTGTGTGTGTGTGTGTGTGTGTGTGTCTGTGTGTGTGTGTGTGTGACTTTGCCTACTATATTGTTTGTATCCGTGTCCGTTATATAGCCTTTCTTTCATTTATTTACTTATCTTTATTTCTTATATTTCATCATAAATATGTGTATGTGTGTCTCTTGTGTATGTGTATATATATATATATATGGGTTTGTGTATTATATTGTTTGCATTTCTGTCTTTTTCCTCCCTCTATCTTTAGTCGTCGTGCTGCGTAGTGTAGTAATAGGGAGTGTTATTGTTCCATTTGTGCCTTCTCTTGAGGCTCGGTCTCTCTATTACGATGTGTGTGGCTTCTGTAATTTGTCTAAGTGTCATGTCTGTTCTATGCGTGGATAATACCTTAACCTCTATGTTATTAACCGAGCTTCTGTGTTCTAATTGAGCACCTTGGTAGAGCACTGACGCACTTTACTCCTCTTTGATTTCCCGCCAGTGTATACCTATCCGCTCCCCTATGCTACTTGCCGTCTCTCCAATGTGTGTTGTCCTTCAGTACATGGTAAGCTATAGACAACATTCCTAATCTTAAGGCTAACCTGTGAATTCATCTAACAAATTACACAGTTGTTCTTCGTACATGGAAACCTATCAAATGGATATGTTCTACGGATCAGGGATTTTATGGGGGTTCCTGGCCTTTCTACTACGTTAACCCGTAGATTTATCTTATCTAACGCTTTTCTAAAAAGATATACTAGTTCGGCACCAGGGGTGGCATCAACGAATATGACACTCTGGCATTTTTTGTTGTCATATCATGAGTTGGCCTTATCTACCTTCTTCTTTATCCTTTCTTCACTGTTCCCAGATTCACTCCTGTCTAGCGAGTAAATCTCATTTACATCTATCGCTATGATGGCCTTGTACTTAGCCCTGGCTCCTTTGTACACTATAATCCTGTCCCTTTGGCTGTAACCAGAGAATCGCATGCGGCGGTTGAAATGTTGTATGTAACTTTCCAATTCTGTTGAGTCGAACATGCGGGACACATTCATCACTCGGTGATGAGTCCGCTATTAGGATATTGGATTTGGCATTGTCTGCAATAGCTGCGTTCTTGTGGATTAGGTATTTAGAGGCCAGGGGTTACGCAAAGTGGGAAGTAATCGCATCTGTTTGGCAAACTGTTGATCCTCAGTGTAAAATTAATCAGGACTCGAAGTAAAGAAAGACGCGGTATCATTTTTTAACTCTTCCTAATTAATAAACTGTTTAACCTATAGATAATGTTGCAACGATTTGCAAAGATGATAGTCAGAGGGAACAACGTCAGGAAAGTAAGAACGATGAAACTAAACTTCCATATTTAGAGCGATAATCTTTCCTTTACTGACTCGGGCAATACGTGGTCTTGTAAGAGCAACACTGATTTGCGGTTGGTAGTTTATTACATTGGCAGGGTGGAATACTGTGTTCTTGCTAGCAATCAATATTTACGTACCAGTTGCCAGGAATGTGTTTAATATATAAACTGGGCTCTCCAACAGTGTTACACAGCTAAACTTAGAGGTCGTAAAAACAATGCGTTCGTGGATAGTAGATGGATTGGATGTGGTGCTGATAAAAGAGCACTAACTCTTCTCAAAATATGCAAATATAACCATTGCTTAATTTTCCTATTTTCGATCGCATTGTCTACACAGGCAAAACTTTCAGTGCTAGCTCTGAATGCCATAGAAAATATTTCTTCACATCTCTCTCTCTCTCTCTCTCTCTCTCTCCCTCCATCCCTCCATCCTTCCCTCCTTCACTCTCCCTCCTCTCTACCTCCCTCTCTCTCTGTCTCTCTTCCTCTCGTTCTCTTTAGGCATCTCTCCCGCTCTTTTGAAACATGCAACATGTTACAATACATCTCGTTCACAAGAACAGCACTGTTCTCACCCCCATCAACCGTTTTAGGATAGTCCGTATGTCCTGCACTCTTAAAAACATCAGCAAATCTGTGATGAATATATATATATGTAAAGTAAGAGCTGAAACTCGTAAGAAAAGATAGAACAAGTAAAAAACATTCCTTACCGCCATTATAATTTTTATGTTTGTCGTCATCTTTTCCAATATCGTCTCTTTTGTTATAAACTCCTTTCTTGAAGCTGTGACACTTAGGCAAGTTGTCCGGTATTTCTGGTAAACGAGCGAAAGATTCGTTAAAAACAAGAGCCATTCCATCCATACTGTGTAATTCAATATGGCAGTGCATCAACCATAATCCAGGGTTGTCTGCAACTATTCTCACTACAACGTATCCACCTTTAGGGACCATAATTGTATCCTTTAGAGGAGCCTTGTCTAACTTTATTCCGGGGATATTGTCTCCCTCCCAGTTGCTGTTTGACCAAGTCGCATCGTTACAATAATTCTTTTTCGGGTCACCTCTACAATCAATATCTTTAGTATTTGCTATAATTTTTCCCGATGTTTCATTGTATTTCGGAAATCCCATCTTAACAACATAAAATGAATGCCCATGCAGGTGCATGGGGTGCGAATCACTATTCCCTCTCCCTAAGCTTGTCATTACAATTTGGACAGTATCATCAGCTTTCAGGTTTAAGGTGTAAGTACAATGACACACTCTATCAACACCGCAATTGGCATTTTCACACAAAATGTCGGTTCCAATCGGTTGTGTTAAAGGATTTACCGTAGGTTCCAGAAATCTCCGACCATTCGTAAACGAATGCATGTTTCCAGGTACACCAAAAAAAGCAAAATTTAAAAAATATTCCTCAAACTTTCCAGACCGGAATGAGGGTGCTTGAGTTGAGCTAGCCGACTCCAAGTCATCGAATTGTAAACATCGTTTCTTACTTTTCTCAGGATAATAAAGAAAGGGACAGTTAAGTAAGATGCAGTTCTTCTGTTGAACGCAGTCAGAAACTGTGGAGTTGGGGTCTTCGTCCGGTGCACCTTTATATCGAAGAATTGCTTCAAATGTATTGTTTTTATGTATTTGTAGCGTCTTTCCACGGATCCAGTAATTCCCGATATTCTTATTTGTATGTAGCGTGAAGTCAAATCTCTCGCCCGGGTTGATGATAAAATAATCAACAAGTGTTGGATTCAGTTCATAACCATCAGAGGCAACGACTGTCATCTGGTGACCATCAACAGACACTTCAAACGGGTACAGAGCCCCTGCAGCGATCACTCTAAAACGATAATGTTTTCCCGATTCTACGTCAAAGATAGCTAAGGGAGCCCCATTGTGATTCCCTGACTCATCATAATAACGGCCCCGACCATTCACAAGCGCCGAATCGACGTTTAAAGGAGAAAAAAATGCTCCATCTAGAGATTTCGTCCGTCCAATCATTTTACCATCAAAATAATATCCCAAACGTGGTTTTATGAGACTCACATCGGCGTCCCAGTTATGATTGTATTCTGTTATTAACATCAAATGTTCTTTCATTTTAGGTTGTGTTTTTTCGTGTATTATAAAAGCACCAAATAGTCCCATGTTACGCTGTGTCCCTAGATGAGAATGGTACCAATAAGTTCCAGTTTGTGTAATATTAAATTCATATCTGAACGATTGACCAGGTAGAATAGGGCATTGTGTAACCCAAGGCACGCCATCCATATGAGGTGTTCCTTTTTGATGAATGCCGTGCCAATGTACTGTCGTACCTTCTGAAAATAATTCGTTTTCTACTTCAATGATGACTCTTTGTCCCTTATAAACTTCTATTGTTGGTCCTGGAACTGTGCCATTAACTGCAATCACCTTCACTGACTCAGAGAAACCATCCATTGTAATAACTTCCTCAGTTGGTATCGGTTGAGCACCCGTAAAATTAGTGACGTCATGTTTGTAGAGTTTTCCATTGTAGGGTTTTACCAAGGCATGATTGACTACCATCGTTAATTGATAGGAAATTACCAGCTTAAACTCACACTCGTCGTCTTCCATACGACAACCATGAGAATAAACTAATGGTGATAAGAGACCCAGGAGGAATACAATTACGTTGAAGTGAACCATTGTTGAACCAGTGTGTGCAGAGATCTGAAATCATAAAATATAATTATAAGAAACAATAAAATCATCAAGGACTATCTAATAAATCATGAAATGTTTATAGGTTTTAAAGACCGAAGGATACAAACAAGTTAAAGAGAAGAAATGAAGAGAAAACTTTGTGTTACAGGTAGACGACAGGGAAATCAATATTGTTTTGGTTAGTTGGACGTTTCTGTAGGAACACCTTCCTATCAGGAATTTTTGGACAACTGCTGGTTACGGTCACCTGTCTGTCTGTACTTAATAGTTTACAAGACGCCCTTTTCAACAGTTGGTGACAAAGTAAACTACCCTCAGAACTTAACGCCGGGAATATCTCAAGCATGTCTGTCAAACCAGAAACACCGGTTGAAGTAATTCATCCAGTACGTGTGACTGTGTGTCACAGTGTGGTCAAGAGGATACTAGTATATCTGTTAACAAGGACAGTTTGAATACGTGATCAGGTTCTAACTCTTTCGTTTTATAGTACTTGTCATGCTTACCTTACAGAATATTGCAGTGATTGACAATACATAGGTAAGTTAGATATGCAGCCTAGTGGCTGTGCCGTGATTGCATATGGAACCAAATGTCTGGTGTTTCATAAAAACATTTACTACTTAGAATATTGGTAAATAAAGATAGCAACCTTCTAAATTTAGAGTGTCATACAGTCAAGAGATATTTCCGAAACATTAATCAAACAATGCAAGCTGTTTCACCTCTATGAAATTGTTCAATCTACCGGAAACAACAGTGTCATCTCCTTTATAGTCGTTTAACACACTAGATAATAAATAAAGACAAAGACGTTGGAATGTTTAAATATATATATGTATGTAGTATATATATATGTATGTATGTATGCATATATATAAATATATATATGTATGTTTTTATATATATATATATATATATATATATATATATATATATATATATATATATATATATATATATACATACATATATATAAATATATATGGGAGAATATACGAAAAAACAACAACAGACGAGGACAGGTGGTGTAAATAACAAAAGTATGTATTAGTATGACGCTCGGGAATACGGAAAGTCTTTGACGTTTCGAGCTACGCTCTTCAACAGAAAGAATACGGAGACAAGGAGAAAAACACGGAGAAAAAAAATTGAATAGTGTTCAGTCAACGGTCAATCATAGTAATGGCTGATCATAACAATGCAGCGGTGTGTAGCTAGGGTAAATGGCGCCCAGGGCAAAGCCAAAATTTGCGCCACCCACCCAATTTAAAGACCTAACCCATCCGACCCATTTGCGGCTGTTTGACGTGGGCTATTACACAAAGCAGTATTGGACAATAAAATGCGCGGTTGAACTCCAGGCGACCTCTTGGTAGGTGTTGAAGAACTATCAGCATGTTTTACAAAGAGGGACATGAAGACTTTGCTCAACTTCTTAGATTCTTCTGCCTGCAACTTGCGTCCTTTTCGCCCATCTGCTCCATTTTTTTCTTTGTTAATGGTTTTTTCATGTTTTTATAAAGATTTTCTAAACGCAAGAAACCATTGCTTGAAAAAAATCATGAAAAATCCAAACATAGCACAATGGTAGATTTGCCTGTTAAACACGTCAAACTTATTTATCGAGTTAATTTTTTAAAAAGTTTTGAATTTTTTGTCAGATATGGGAGCAACGTATGTCAATGATTATAATGATCGATGTACGGCAGGGTATGACTCATAAGCAAAGTTATATGAAACTTCCAACGCGTTGGATTAACGTATTATAGCACAAAAGCCAGTAATATGACCGAGCCATTAACCGCGTACATTCGATTGAATACACATTCTTAAGATTTTGGATCTTTTTTAAAACGGGGGCCACATTTTTCATTAATGTTTTACGTAGTGTTTTTGGTACGGAAAGACTTTCAAACTTCGTATATTTATCTATTTTGTTTTTTCGAACAGAAAAATATTTTTGTATTCGAATTTATTTCATGTAAAAAATTGTCTTATTTCGATAATTTCAAACCAATCACTGACAAGTATTCAGTTGTTTACATTTACTCCTTTGGCTGATTAAGCGATGTAAAGCGTATTTAATCTCCATACCTTCGTTTTATTTGCTTTTTTCATTTTAAATTTGCTTTAACCCTAACCCTAACCCTAGGGTTAGGGTTAGGGTTAGGGTTAATTGTTTCAGAATCGTTTGTTTATGTAGTCGGCACTTAATGTATATCGGCTGAATGGACGTCAGTGATTGGTTGAAATTACAGAAATACGACAACTTTCACATGGAATAACTTATGGATTTCTTTTTTTTTTAAGAAGACTAAGAGAAAAAGATGTTTTATATGACACATTCTGCCAGTGTTCCAAGTTTCAAAGTGTTTCGTTAATGAAAAATGTGGCCCCCGTTTTAAAAAAGATCCAAAATTTTTTCTATTTTTTAATGTCGTACTTACGAAAAATGACTAAGTGACTATGAAAACACCTTTGCATAGACCATTTTTATTTCAAATATGTTCTAGGCGGGCATAGAAACATTATTCATTGCAAGCAATATGGCTGTATTAAAGCATGTTATGTACAATAACTTTTCTCTATGCAGATCTACCCACTTCAATCCTTTTGTATTAGATAAAGTAACGCCTCACACAATGGTGAAAAAATAAACATCCTATGTCACCGCGGGAAAATAATATCGACTTTTTTTTTCATGGAATATATTACTTACTTCTCCATAAAATATCGTTAAATGATGTGAAAACAAACTCATTCTTGAGAAATTATCTACCTTTAGCCGATGTTTCATTGTATTTCGGAAATCCCATCTTAACAACATAAAATGAATGCCCATGCAGGTGCATGGGGTGCGAATCACTATTCCCTCTCCCTAAGCTTGTCATTACAATTTGGACAGTATCATCAGCTTTCAGGTTTAAGGTGTAAGTACAATGACACACTCTATCAACACCGCAATTGGCATTTTCACACAAAATGTCGGTTCCAATCGGTTGTGTTAAAGGATTTACCGTAGGTTCCAGAAATCTCCGACCATTCGTAAATTATTGAGGTAATATGCTAAAATGACTGGGAAAAATTTTGAAGGCACTATTTTTACTTATTACAACAACTGGGTGAACGATCTTCGTCAAAGTCAGTATAGCTATGAAGATAAAAGAATATTATCCCGGATAACTTCGCTCTACGCTGATCTACGCACTTTAATTCTTTTACATCAGATAGGTCAAGCAACGCTGCATACCATTGTGGCAAAATAGAAATCCCAATTCATTCTGGGGAGTAAATACTGAGTTTTACAATATTGAATAAACTACTTACTACTGATTAAATATCGTAAAATGAGGTCATGACGACTATTTTTGTTTCAACTTGCTGCTGGGCGAGCAAATATTAGAAATCTTCGTCACAGTTTGTATAGCTGGATAAGAATATTATCCCGGATAACTTCGCTCTACGCAGATCTACGCACTTTAATTCTTTTGCATCAGATAGAGCAAGTAACACTTCTTACCATTGTGGCAAAATTGCAATTCATTCTGGGGAGTCAATATTGAGTTTTACAATATTGAATAAAGTACTAATTTACTTTTTTCAATATTCAGTCACACGTGAGGTAAATGTTGACAATTCTTCCTGTATACGATACAATTTTGACAGTTTCACAATATTTTCAGTAAAAAGCCGATTATTTCATGCCCGTACCATTGCAGTGTTGGACAAATAATATGCATCAGGTGGTGTAGAAAACAAATAGATGTACTAGTATAACGCTCGGGAATTGAAAAAGTCTCTAACATTTCGAGTCTACGCTCTTCCACTCCTTTTTTTTCTCTCCTTGTTTCTTTCCTTGTTCCTTTCTGTGGAAGAGCATAGGCTCGAAACGTTATATATATATATATAT
>NC_068997.1:49110776-49111743 GCF_001194135.2 Octopus bimaculoides | reverse complement strand
ATATATATATATATATATATATATATAAATGATATATAAATGATGTACGAACTTTTAAATGGACTTTTAAACTATCTCCTGTGGAGAGCTAATTGGGCACGCGGCCCAAAATTAGACAGACCTAATTAGCATGACTATAATACGTCTATAGTGACTATATGTTCCGGTGGTGTATGATCAGAGCTTAAGGATGAATGAAAATCAATTCTGCAATGCAATCATTCTGTTGTTCCAGTCCCAACTGTTGGCCAATTTGTTCTTATCTCGAAGTCGAATTAACTTAGCGTATATCATTTATCTCCCCTTTGATCTCCGACACAAACTGGGGGTGGACCAGTCAAGCTTTACCTGCTAGAAATAGCAATTCAAAATGATTTTAAATCAGATCCCAATACTGGATGTTCAAGAACCACATGAAGGGCAGGTTTTCAATCCCGGGATCATCCTGATTCCAAAAAGGGATAATAATGTTTATGTAGAAGAAATGTAAGCCGAGATACAGGTGAGCCAGACGGATACACAGAATGGTGTGTGTGTGTGGAGAGAGAGAGAAAGAGAAGTAATGAAGACTTAAAGAGGTGAACTCTTTTCAAGGGTATTATTGACCTTGAAGTTTGTCTCATTCTAATTAATACTTTAATAAATATATATATATATATAGATATGTGTGTGTGTGTGTGTCCGTGCGAGTGTATGTGTCTGTGTCTGTGTGTGCGTGTAAGTGTGTACATTCACTCAAACACGTGAATGATAGTCTTACAGTTAGTGGTTGATTATATAGTATTTTACGTAACAGATTTTTGAATAGATATGTACATCTACATACATGCATACATATACATACACACCGAAGGATTAAGGGTCAGACGTTTATCTCGAGCCCTAGATTTACAAGGCTTGTTTTCAGGGTCCTGTTTGCTATATCTATTTATTTATCTACCTCTCTCTCTCTCTCTCTCTCTCTCTC
>NC_068997.1:49109025-49109774 GCF_001194135.2 Octopus bimaculoides | reverse complement strand
TATATATATATATATATATATATATATATATATGCATGTATTGCATATATTCATAAATATGTGTGTATATATTTATGGGGAGAGAGAGAAAGAGAGAGATGAGCATGTGCGCATGTATATACACACGAGCACACACACACATACACATACACACACACATGCGTGAGTGTGTGTGTGTGTTTGTGTGTGTGTGTGTGTGTATGTATGTATGTGTGTGTGTGTGTGTGTGTATTTGTGTCTGTGTTCACGTCTCAATGACGTAACTTCGGCAACAGAGACTGATATGATAATTACCAGACTCAGAAAAAATAAAGAACAAAATAATACTGAGGTTTGATTCATTCGACTAACAGTTTATCGAGGCACTGCCCCAGCATAGCCGCTGTCCAATGACTGAAATGAATTAATTAAAGAAAATATGAATACTCACATTTATTTTCTTCCTTTTTTTCTATAAACTATTTAAAAGCGTTTGTCTTTATCGCAGCTTATTACCTCAATGTTTGCTAACTATTACAACCCAGCCTTTCCTATTACAGATTGCCTTGAAAATGAATTATATGGTTTTTTTTTATGTATGTGTAATATTTAAATGTGCTATTTTATTTTACCATGCTATCGAATTACACTTTCAACCTTGTTATACTTCTTTACGCTAATTTATGTATATATGTATGAAAGAATATTATATATATATATATATATATATATCCTGCATTATATATACAGGAGTGTGTATTTATGTATAT
>NC_068997.1:49103790-49105863 GCF_001194135.2 Octopus bimaculoides | reverse complement strand
TATAACGTTCTGTACCCAGATATGCATCTATATATACATGTAAATGTAGGTATGTACATACATGTACGTATATATGCATATACTCACATATTATTTGTATTATATATATATATATATATATATATATATATATGCGCGTATGTGTGTGTGTGTTTATATATAATCTATATATAAGTATCTATATACATACATACACATATATATTTATATATATATGCATGTATGTATATATATGATCTGCTTATTCGTTCACCTCTTAAACATTAGTTAGAGAGGTAGAGGTGACGTGACGTGGAATAGAAGCGTGTGTGAGAGAGAGTGGGGGGAGGTGAGGAGTGTGAGTAGAGAAAAAACAAGTGAGAAAGCAGTGGAGAAAGAAATGTAATAAAGCCAAATGCGATTTACTTTTCCTAATGAGATAAAAAAAAAAAACCAAGGCTGTGTATAATATAGAACATTTATAAATAGAAGGTCTTACAGATGTTTCCAGGATATTTATTATTTCCCTTCATCGGAGACGGTGTGAGAGGATGGTTAAGCAATAGTTAGTTTAGTTAAGATAGGAAATATAGAGTGAATGTAGGGATATTGTATTTGTAAATCCATTGTTTAGGCAGAATGGTATACATATAAGATTCCAATACCTTGTGAGTAAAATCCAATAGTCTTTAAGATTGGTCATTGCATTTGTAAATCTATTATTAAGATTCCAATACCCTATGAGTAAAATTCAACAGTCTTTGAAATTGGTCATTTCAGACACAGAGTTTATACACAGTGTTATTGAATCAAGGGTTCTGTTTAAAGTGACAACCCTTGACATCTTTGGTTTTTCACTGATACACTGGATAAAATCGGGGAACTTGGATGTTGATATCCTTTTAAGAGGATTTATATCTTTGATTTGATTTCTCTCACCATCACTTGACAACCGATTTTGGTGTGTCTACGTTCTCGTAACTTAACGGTTCGGCAAAAGGGTCCCATAGAATAAGTACTAGGCTTACAAAGAATAAATCCTGGGGTTGATTTCTTCGACTGAAACCCTTTAATTCGGTGCTCCAGCATGGCCGCAGTCAAATGACTGAAACAAGTAAAATAGTATATGGCGGACTTTGCAGTTTCTATCAAATAAATCCCCTCACAAGATATTTTGGTCGGCCCGGAGCTGCAGTAGAAGATATTTGCCCAATGTGCTACGCGGTGGGACTGAACTCGGAACCATGTACTTGGGATTAAACTTCTTACCACACAGCCACACCTGTGATATACATAAGTCGAAGTTGATTTGTGTTCCTACAACGAATAACTTCTTTGTTTGTAATCTGAACACAACACGTTACTCTAAAATCCTCCAGAAAACAAAATTAGTCCAGGCAGAATAACTGGTAAATCATTAATTTCCCTCTTTCATTCATATCGTTCGCAGAGAAATCCCACGGATTGTGTGTGAGTGTGTGTGTATCTGTACACATACATACATACATATAAATATAGTGAGAGAGAGAGAGAGAGATTCAAGACAATAGTAACAATAACAACAACAAAAATAACGACAGCACCAACAGCTACAACTACCATCACCACCACCACCACAACCACCACCACAACCCCCACCACAAGCACAACAGCAACAACAACAATGTGGGCGTAATGTATGCAAAATAACTAAACCTCGCTCATTTCAATCTTGAAATATTAGGAGCAGCGAGTAACCTGTTAGGTGGTTAAATCTATACAAAAGTGTCTACTATATGTCAACACATTTACCGTAACAACAATAATACAATGATCTAGTGTTATATTTTGGGACGGTCATTTTCTTTTCATGCCAAATAAACACACGCACTATATATTCTTTCTTCACTTGTATATTATTGCACTTATTTTATCGTATGTCCATTGCCCGGCAATCTTTCGTCACACACCTGTGACCTCTTCAGCGACTCTTCCATCCCACGACTCTTCCATCCCACGACTCTTCCATCCCACGACTCTTCCATTCCACGACTCTTCCATCCCACGACTCTTCCATCCCACGACTCTTCCACCTCACGACTCTTCCATCCCACG
>NC_068997.1:49102228-49103636 GCF_001194135.2 Octopus bimaculoides | reverse complement strand
CACGACTCTTCCATCCCACGACGCTTCCATCCCACGACGTTTCCATCCCACGACGCTTCCATCCCACGTCTCTGCCACCTCAGAACCCTTTCATCCCAAGTCCCTTCCACCTCATAACTCTTCTATCTCACGAGTCTTCCATCCCACGACGCTTCCATCCCACGTCTCTTCCACCTCAGAACCCTTTCATCCCAAGTCTCTTCCACCTCATAACTCTTCTATCTCACGATTCTTCCATCCCACGACTCTTCCATACTACGACTCTTCTATCCCACAGCGCTTCCATTCCACATCTTTTCCACCTCATAACTCTTTCATCCCACGGCTCTTACATCCCTTGACTCTTCCATCCCTTGACTCTTCCATCTCACGATTCTTCCATCCCATGACTCACCCCTCCCATACAGCTTCCATCCCACGACTCTTCCATCCCACAACACTTCCATCCCACGACGCTTCCTTCCACCCCACGTCTCTTCCATCCCACGTCTCTTCCATCTCACGTCTCTTCCATCCCACGACTCTTCCATCCCACAACACTTCCATCCCACGACGCTTCCTTTCATCCCACGTCTCTTCCATCCCACGTCTCTTCCATTCTATCTTTCCATGGTGTGTATCTGCATATGCGTTTTTGTCTGTATCTGTGTGTCTGTCTGTGTGCGTGCGTGCGTATGTGCACGCGCGTCTACGTGTTTTGTATGTGTGCACAGCGGTTTGCTTACTATATTGTTTGTATCCGTGCCCTTTGTATAGTTTTTTTCTTTCATTTATTATTTATACCTATTTCTTATATTTCATCATGAGTATGTGTACGTGTGTCTCTTGTGTGTGTGCGTGCCTGTGTGTGTATACACGCGCGCACGTGTATGTATGTGTGCGTATAGATTTATGTATTATATTGTTTGTATCCATCTTTTTCCTTCTGTCTTTAGTCGTCGTGTTGCACAGTGTAGTGGTGGGGAGTGTTATTGTTCCAGCCGTGTTTTCTGTTACGGCTCTGTTTGCCTAATGCTATATGTGAGGCCTCTGTAATCTCAGTGTCCTGTCTGTTCTGGCCGTTGATTATCTCTTATGTTATCAACCAAGCCACTATGTTCTAATTGAGCATGCTACGTACTGTCTCCCCATTTTAAGCGGTTGTCTTGTTTATGCACAGTCTCTCAGTACATGATAAGCCAGACAACATTCCTAATCTGTGAGTTATTACATATTATACAACTCGAAAGAAAAAATGGAAGAACAAGCAAAACATAGCCCTTACCATCATTCTTATAATCTTACTCATGTTTATGTTTGTCGTCATCTTTTCCAGTATCGTTTCTTTTGTTATAAACTCCCTTCTTGAAGCTGTGACACTTAGATAAGTTGTCCGGTATTTCTGGGAAACGAGCGAAAGATTCGTTAA
>NC_068997.1:49098698-49099460 GCF_001194135.2 Octopus bimaculoides | reverse complement strand
TATATATATATATATATATATATATATATATATATATATATGTGTGTGTGTGTGTGTGTGTGCGTGTGTATGTGTATGTGTGTGTGTGTGTGTTTGTGTGTGCATGGGGGGTGTTATAAAGATACCATAAACAAATATAAAAATGGAGAAAAATATATTAAAATCAAAATTGAATTTAATACAAAACTGAATTCAATACATCCGCACGTTATAGTTTTTTGCACAAATAGACTTGCATACACATTGATAAATCTTTCTTTTTCATCTCACTTATTGTCATTTTTTTCCCTTTTACAACTTGTTTCTAGATATCCGATTTAATTTTTCCCTATTATCCCATCTGTTTCTCCTTATTGAATTTTATTAATAACTTTTTTGATCTTCTTCCTAAAAATTCTTCACGCTGATGAGAATGACAATGCATAACTCTAATTATAATAATAATAATTTCTCTTTCTTAAATATTTGTATTTCTTTTGAAACGTGCGTATGTAATGAATTCAATTTTGATTTTAACATATTTTCTCCATTTTTATACTTGTTTATGATATCTTTATACCTATAACGAAGGTTTTCAATTGTTATTTCCATATTCTTAATACTTGCATCGGCTGATGTTTGTGAATATGATGAATTTTTTATTGGAAATTACTTTTTCTCCTTTTGGACCCTTCAAACTTTTCTCTCTCTCTCTCTCTCTCTCTCTCTCTCTCTCTCTCTCTCTCTCTCACACACACACACACACACACACACACACACACA
>NC_068997.1:49096318-49097200 GCF_001194135.2 Octopus bimaculoides | reverse complement strand
ATATATATATATATATAAACACACACTCATACATGCGCATACCTATGTATGTAAATATCTCTATGCATGGGGATACATATGCATATGTGAGTGCATGTATGTGTGTGTGCGTGCGTGCGTGCGTGAAATTGACAGATATAATTTACGATAAATATTTCATTTCATTATTTAAATCCTTACAACAAGTAGGCCACCTGTGACTGTCACTCATGCATACATATATACATGAATACGTAGATAAACACACACACGCAAGCACAGATGTCAGCAGACAATTATAATCTTATGTTGTTACACAAACGTACACAGATAACAACTCACACACACACACGCACACACGCAGATATCAAGAGACATTCCACACGCAGTTTGAATGTTAAACATGCAGATACCAACATACACACACACACACAGAGTTTCACACAGTTACGTGCACACTCACAAACACACACACACAGAATCCACATACAATTATGCGCACACGCACAAACACTCAGTCTCATATAGGCAGGCGCACATGCACACACATATACACACACGCACACAAACACGCACAAAGACAGTCTTATACAGACACGCACGCGCGCAGTTCAATAAGTAACGCGCACACACACACAAATACACGCAGTCGCATACAGTTACACGTGCACAAACAAACACACACACGCACGCACACACACAGATGCCAGCATACAATGAAGGTCACATTTTTCCTTTATTTATTATTTATTTCAACAGTAAAATCTTTGTAGGGCTCTTTGAGGGAAGAGGAGGTTCCAGTGACTATAGCAGACTGTCACCTCAGTCTTACCAAACCAATCTTATTAATATAGAAAATACATCATATTAGAAGATTATATATATGTGTATATATATATATAT
>NC_068997.1:49086194-49093266 GCF_001194135.2 Octopus bimaculoides | reverse complement strand
ATATCAACTTTAAATAGAGCTCAAAACTGATCCATTGAAAATACTTTATAGTAATAATAATAATAATAATAATAATAATAATAATAATAATAATAATAATAATAATGATAATAATAATAATAATAATAATAATGAAATTGACCTATGAACATTTCGATGGAACATCCAGAATGATTAATACATATAAAAAAATATTATAAAATATAGGATACTCCATCTCCTCGGGGTCCCATTAGTATTGCTATTATTATTATTATTATTATTAGTAATATACTGCCAATAAAAACAGAAACCATTCAAATCCAATTTTCATAGTTGACCCATTAAAATATACAAAACAGGATGAAAAGATATTAGATGGCACACAACCGCCCATCCCAAATATGCATGGAACGAGCAAACGGCAAATCAACTCAAACATCCTGTTAAATTACAGCTCCGCCCATATTGGCACATGCAAGTACGCATTGACATATACACAGACATAGACTCATTTATATGCGCACAAGTGTCACTCGGTGTATGTATATATACGCATCTATCTATATTTACACTTACACCGACACCTACACAGACCCATGGGTACACAGACGCACATTCTCGCACGTACACACATACACATACACACACACACATATAAATACACACACACATACGTACATACATATATAGCTAAATGCACATACACGTACATATAAAGCTAAACACACACACACACACACACACACACACACACACACACACACACACATATATATATATATATATATATATATATATATATATAATTTGTGTCCATTGTCCGAAAGCCTTTCGTCATACGTCTGTGACCTTTTCAGCGGCACTTTCCGTCTTAGTGTGTGCTTCTGCTCCGCTTAGTCTATTCTGTTCATCTATAGAATATCTTTAATCTCCTTTCTCTCATCACCTCAAATGTAATATTTGTTCCCTGAAGACAGAGGCTCGTCTGATCCAACGATGAAATCAATCTACAAACATTATTTTGGACTACCAAGCCCCCAGAAACGGCCGTTGGATTTGTAATACTCTTCTCCAACGTCCTTTAATTCTTGGTATCATTTCTATTCTGTGTAAGTCGAACCTTTTTGCATGTAAGCATATATATACTTTTTTGTAATTGATGTATTTAATATTCTTTGTATATCGACCTGCCTAACTTGGTTATCCTTACATTTATGTGTGTGTGTGTGCGTGTGTAAATACACATATACACATTTACATATATACATATACATACACACAGACAAATACACGCACACGTACATTTATATTTGTGTATTTTTTTTATATAGCGTGCATTCATATATACAAGCACAGACTTATACAGGATACATGCATACTTAGGAAGATATAACCGTAATTACATTCATGTGTGGATGCATACATAGATACATCTGTTGGTATTTTCCCAGCTTGGGTTTCTCGGTGCGTGCAAGATATGGCTGTGGGAACGCTGGGATGTTGTAGTGGGTGCAGCTGGCTTTTTTACCGTGTGTGCAGCGTGCAATTCATTCAGTTAATGTGTTAATTACTCTTTCTCTAGTTAGTAAAATGGACAAAAATTCTTCCAAGCACTACCCATACCCCCTAGAAAGGGTGCTGTATGGTTTTGCGTGTCTCGCAAGTGCCCAGGACAGTTCATACATAGTTGATCTTATCTGATTTCAGTTTCCACAGAAATTCCACCAGTGATGTTGTGTGTCTCGTAGTTATTTTCTTAAAAGTTGAAATGTGGTTGAGATATCGATTCTTGAATGAATCGTCCGTGACACCTATGAACACACACGGGCCTCCTCGTGTGTGCACTGTGCATTTATATACGATGTTGCAAATCGTGCAGAGATTACCGAGTGGGTACCTTGATTTGTCCCTACACGAGCACCTATTGCTGGCTGCTGTTAGTGACTAGTTGTATTCCGTTATTCCCGTCGTTCTCGTTACATGTCAGTTCGTTTTCACTATGTTATTGTTATGCAGACTCTCTGGGTTACTTAGAATTTGGTTGTTATTATTTCCCGATAGGTCCATGCTATGGGTTCCTATGCGTAACCCTTCCTGGCGGTCGGTCGAGTGAGCATTGTATACAGGTACATTAGTTGAGGGTTCCCTGGGGGTGTTGCTCGAGCCCTTGTTTAGCATCCTGTTGCTGATTCGGTGCTTATGCTGCTTCAAGCTGGAGGAGATTGCGTATGACACCTTCACGTTATGCCTGTTAAATATGGAGTGGTATTTTTGTGATCTCGTATTAGGGATAGGAAGTAGACTCCAACTAAGTCAGTGACTTGTGCGGAGTCGGATGATCCGCTTGCTATATCGAAGTCGTCAGCACTATCTGCACTACACCAGAATTTGCTGTCAAAATCTACCAGGGTATCCCTAGCTACTAGTATTATAGCAATTTCTTGACGGGATAGATTGGAGTTAGACTTAGCAAATATCAGGGCTTTATTGAGAAGGACAGGGTTAATAATACTATAATAGTTATCTATATCTAGTTGTAGGAATTTGCTATTTAAGTTTATGTCTAGTTGCTTAAACCAAGCTATACTTGACGATTGTCAGACCACACGGCTAATCGTATCTTAGGTTTGAGACTGGGTGCTATTCTATCGGCAATTATCTTACTAATCCGGCCTATATCGTATTTAAAGTGGCGGAATCAGTCTTACTGGGGGGGGGGGGTAAGAAATTAGGTTGTGATCTTTTAGGATGATTCTGGGTCTCCTAGGGGTGTGTTCTATCTATAGCTGGTTCTGTTCTGTCGGCTATCTCTAGCTTTCTAAAAATTTCTAAGCCTCTAGAATTAATGTTATTTAATATATCTATACTTGCATGTCTGTATCTGTCATTCAATTCCTTCGTAATTAAACTTTTATATAATTGTATATTGATAATGTAGACATTACTGGTTTTGTCGGCTGGTAAAATAATTCCGGAAGCTTTCTCGAAATAGACGAGTAACTTTTGAAGCTTTCGTTTGTGTTTTCGGATGGCGGTGGGGTATTTCCTGAATCTCACATTTAATGCTAGGGCCGGATACCGAGAACGGATTAAATTCATACACCAAAACAGCACACACATTTAGTGAGAGATTCAGGAAATACCCCACCACCATCCGAAAACACCAACAATAGCTTCAAAAGTTACTTGTCTACTTCGAGAAAGCTCCCGAGATTATTGCACCAGCTGACAAAACCGGTAATGTCTACATTATCAATAGAGAATTATATAAAAGTTTAATTGCGAAGGAACTGAATGATAGACACAAGCATTCAAGCATAGATATATTAAATATCATTGACGCCAGAGGCTTAGAAATTGTTAGAAAGCTAGAGATAGACGATAGAACAGAACCATGTGCCCTTAGGAAACTCAAAATCACCCAATTTCTTAACCAACCCCTCAGTAAGACTAATTTGCCCCGTCTAGATCCAACATAGGCCAGATTAGTAAGATAATTAAAGATAGAATAGCACCTACTCTCAAATCTAAGATACGATTAGCCTTGTGGTCTGACACCCGTCGATTATAGCGTAGCTTAAGCAACTAGACATAAGCTTAAATAGCAAATTCCTACAACTAGATATAGATATTTCGTTTTGGGATTTGGTTTGCACGATTCTTTATGTGAGTTCGTGTGTTGAAGCATATTCTGTTGTGTCTGGGGAGAGTCATTTTCTTTTTGTGCCTTATAATCTATAATTCAATAGTCTTAAGACTATTGAAAAGATTGCAAGACGCAACGAAAATTTTAGGAAAATAAAAATAAGAAATAAGTGGAAATTACACCGATGAGTGTGTTAAATTATAAAGCACAAAAAGAAAATGACTCTCCCGAGACACAAAAGCTACAGATAACTATTGTAGTACTACTAACATCATCCTTCTCAATAAAGCCCTGATATTTGCTAAGTCTAACTACGATTTATTCCGTCAATATATTGATATAATACTAGCAGCTTGGGGTACCCAGGTGGATTTTGACAGCAAATTCTGGTGTAGAGCAGATAGAGCTGACGCTTTCGATATAGTGAGTGGATCATCCGACTCCGCACAAGTCACTGACTTAGTTGGAGTCTACATCCCATCTCTAATCCAGGGATAGGATGTAGACTCCAAATATCAGTCTACATCCTACAATCAAAGACACATACTCGTAGCCAACCACATGCTCGGACGTGAATTTGTTGTCTGTGATATAAGGAGAAAGTTAATAAAACATTCACTGATGTTGCAAATAGCCGCTCAGTTGATTAAAAATCCGGTTTATTCAATTGATTCAGTATTTAATTAATATCGCCTCTGTTTTTAACACAGCAAGTCTATAAGAGACGTAATCGCAGTAAAAATACTGCAGTAAGTAGCCTATCGACAGAGTGTATACGTTAAGTATAATGTTTATTTAAAAAAAAATACTCCTTCAATTGCATATAGAGGAAAGTAAAGTAATTAAACAAAAAATACTCTAAATTGCTTCTACAGACTTGTATGATCGTGTTACATTTTACATTCTTTTTAGCCCGCTAGACATAAAAATATTTCCAATGTGGCCCACCTTCCAAAAAGTTTGCCGAACTCTGTCCTAGATGCAGGGTTTGAAAATAAAATATATAAATGGTTTTACAATGACGGTGTTAATCACAAAAGTCATTTGTCACTTACTTATGTTACCACTTAATTACATTATCAAATCTCTGTTTACGGTGCAAATAGATTATAAGCGTTGATAATGTGGAGTATTTGACACGAGTGTGTGTCGTCAATTATTGTTTTAATCTTTTAAAAATAAGGTTTTAGAAATAACTGTTGCTTCAACGTTTAATTCTTGTGAGAAGCCAATATTAAAATAGCGTAGCATGTCACAGAGGTATATGTCAAGAATTTATTAACGTCCTGAACGGAGACATCTAGAACAACTACTGGCTGTGGCAATGTATTAATACAGTAGTTGTTCTTGAAAATTGAGGTCGATAGATTCGACGATACTACTGTGTACAGTGACAAAAATTCTATGGAACAAATCGTTGTGTAAAAGTTTATGTACGGCAAAGAGATCACGTGTTCAAACGAAGGTTGCGTATGTGACTGTTAGTGGAAATGCGAATGCTACAATGTTGATAATCACCAAATGTAGGGATCATCATCCTATTTTACACAGTCAGGATCTCATTGTAGAAATGCGCCTGTCCGAATATCCACAGCCGAGGTCACCAATCGTAGATCAGAAGCGCGCGCGTTCCAACATTGAGGACACCAATTATAAAATTTTGTCTTCTAAGTGGGGCATATAAAAATTGCTTCCAATTTAGAAATAATTCTGTTTGTTCAAGAAAAGAATTTTTAGTAAGTAAACATAAAAGTCTGTCTGTGAGAGTGTTTCTTTGTCCGACGTGGAGTCGGCTGTAAACAAAGACAACACTGATAATAAATGAATTACGTTTGTTTATACAACATGAAGTAAACTCCAGATAAGACCAACGTACTTTAGAGAAGAACGCATCAAAAACAAATTATGCTACATATATTTGAGTTATCGATTTGGTTAAAATGGTGGTAAACATAATCATGAGATACGCTGAACAAAAGAGGCCTTGTATAAGCTGATTGTATGAATTTTGACAAAACGAATGCCAACTACAAATAACTTTGCTTATGTCAGCTGTAAGAACATTGTCTTTTGTTAAATCTCTTGAAAGCAAGGCATCACTAGTGAGTGATATTGAAGAGGAGGTCTCGAATAGATTTGGTTTTACTAAAGCGATCATTTAGAAAGATGAGAAATTGATGATGCTCGAGAATATGTTTGCTAACGGCTGTCTCCATGACTTTTGTGATGTTGAAATTAAAATAGATAGGCCAATGTGGTCACAGTGGTTGCCCTTTTCATGAATGGGATATACTGCAACATGTCCTCAAAGACTAGAATCTTTCTAGAGAAATAGAAATTGAAAAGAATTTGGTGAAGATAGAAACTAACTCTGGAGTTCATTGTTCGAGGGTTATGGAAGACAAAGTAAGATGGCCGATGCATTTGTTGATCTGAAGCACCTTTTGAGAAGGGAGAGGAAATAAGATTTGAGGTGGGGGGGTTATTTTGCATGTGCAGTATGAATCTAAAAGCACATGTGGCTGCTTCATCTACATGAGTAGTCCTTACGAAACAATTACAGTCGAGATGTGGGGAGCAGACGGAAACTACAAAATTAGCAGTGATTCTTTTAGAGACAAGAGAGGTTGCGGACTCACCGTTATTCAGAGAGATTCGCTGCGTTTCCAAGCATGGATATCAAGAATTGCAATTTGTTTGTGGCAGGTTAGTTTTTCAACACATTGCAAGCTGTGATCTTTATTATTATTGCTGTAGCGCAGTAATGAGTGAACTACTTAGGTTTTGGTGGATATGTGTTTTCGTTGGGTCTGAGATATGGAGGGGCATGTTTAAGATTATGGGTTCAGTCCTTTGTTAAATTGTCTCTGAAGGATGAAATGCAAAACACATGAATTGCCAAGAATAGTCAGCGTAGAACTAGTAGTTCTCTAACTGTCCTGTTGATTTAAATATGTCTGAAAGCTTGCCAAAGCGAGAGAGAATAAGAGCACCAAGAATTAATGATAATGGACCGGAAATGAAGATGGACGCAGACAAAGACAACGATTTGAACGTATACAACACGGGAACACTTGAATGAATATGCTGCAGGAATCGGTTCCCTACGCTGAAAGGCCCTCGGATTCGCAAGGCAAGAGGGTGTACGCAGAAAGGCAAATATCAATCAGATGACACGGATTGATAGTACCCAGGGGGCAAACCACAGTGATATGGTCAGCCCAGGTGCGAAGGGTAATGAGTGTAGGCGAGCGAAAATTAAGTGCTCATAAAGAGATTCCTTGTCAGCCTACAAGGAATTTGCAAAGTGCAGTGCTGAAGAATATGAAGACCACGAAAAGGGAGCTGTTGGTAGAACTCCACATACTTGCCAGTTTAATTTAATGGTGAAGTCATTTTGGTACATGCACAAACATACTCACACACACACACACACACACACAC
>NC_068997.1:49081229-49083799 GCF_001194135.2 Octopus bimaculoides | reverse complement strand
TGTGTGTGTGTGTGTGTGTGTGTGTGTGTGTGTGTGTGTGTGTGTGTGTGTGTGTGTGTGTGTGTGTGACTTAGCAGTTCATCAAAAGATACTCAGAGACAAAGGAACATAACTACTGGATTCGATTTGTTCGACTAAATCTCTTCAAGGCACCACCAAAGAATGGCTGCTTTCCACTGATAAAAGAGAAATTGCTGAAGAGGACAGAGAGCTTACAGAATTAGGCCATGAACGTGTATACATATAAACAGAACAAAGAAAAAAAAACCAATCACACTTACGTCTCTCATAAACTCACCACCATATGTGCATACATACTCAAACTCACAACACACACAACACACACACACACGTACACACATATCCACCAAACTTAAAATATAGCAACAAAAACTTGAGGTCAGCAAGACAGAACTTGTGTAAGGTCATACCACTGATGAAGTCGCAAATATACGACGAAACTAAGTCCTTAATATTGTAAGTCCTTAATATTGTAAGTCCTTAATAACGACATGGTTGAAGTTGCTAGTAACTAGTGGTTTCTAAGGCAACATATATTCAGATAACGAAATTCATGTCAACATACACTTCGGAATATTGTTATCAGATACTGAAATTGTGCATGTGTATCGGTCTATGATTAAAGTATTAGGAAGCTGAACGCTTGCGTAACCACACATTTCTCTTTCTTCTGTATGTATGTATGTATGTATGTATGTGCAGAATTGTATGTTTTATATATGTATTCTCATGCATATAGCTACATATCTAGACATGCTCATATATATTTAAATGATAAACTTCTGGAAAGTTTTACGGATTTTTACAGTTCTAGTGATGGATTAGATCTGTAGTTTTCGAATTAGCTTTCTCCTTTCTAGTTTTGAGAAGCCTAATTTCTCAAAATTGGTATTTAGGCAGTGTGTTACATATCTCAGAGCCCCAATAATTACAGGTATAAACCTGAACTTGTAATCTGGTATGTATGTATGTATGTATGTATGTATGTATGTATGTATGTATGTATGCATGCATGCATGTATCTATCTATCTATCTACCTACCTATGTATACGTGCAGATTTGTATGTATATATGTATGTATGTATGCATATTTATATGTGTGTATGTATGTTCTCTTCTATTTCTGTCACTAAAAATCTTCGTCTGAGAAAGTAGGTGGTTTCTAATAAATATACAAAACGCTATTGGAATAGCCTTCCTTATTTTTATTGTTCAACATAGAAATTTTATTTGTAATGTGTGAATTAGCTAGTTGATTTCTTTTCTGAAAACCTTAGCTTATCCAGATTATCCCATGCATTTGCGTTTATGCATGTATGTATGTATGTATGTATGTATGTATGTATGTATGTATGTATGTACGTATGTATGTATGTATGTATGTACAGAAGCATAGGCGCATGAATGCGAATGAAGTTTGTTAATGGATGCATAAATAAGTTCCACGAACGTAGTATATTTGTCTAGCAATGTCCTTGCCCTGTCCTTAATCAGACCAAAATATTAAATGTTAATTACCAAATACAAAATGTGAGCCCTTGTGGCTAAGAAAGGAATAAATTATTATTATTATAATTATTATTATTATTATTATTATTAGTAGTAGTAGTAGTAGTAGTAGTAGTAGTAGTAGTAGTATTAAGAAGGCGGTGAGCTGACAGAATCGTTGGCACGCCGAGCGAAATGCTTAGTGGTATTTCGTCCGTCTATACATTCTGAATTCCGGCGAGGTCGACTTCGCCTTTCATCCCTTTCGGAGTCGATAAAATAAGTACCAGTTACGTACTGGGATCGATGTAATCGACTCTCCTTCTCTCCAAAATTTCAGGCCTTGTGCCTTTAATAGAAAGAATTATTGGTTATTATTGAGTTTTTCCCCCTTTCAATTTGTTTCCATTTCTTGCCGACACCCAGGGCAAATAAACTTACTGCATGCATTGATGGGCCATCGAAATAAACGTACCGGATTGTTCATTTTCAAAATATAATTAGAAGATGTGGGGAAATTTTTTTTTTAATGATATGGGTAGGAATCGGTCTCACAGCGACAATGTTCCTCTCAATATGTGAGGCGTACCAGTTATAACAATCTTTTGCACTTCTGGCAGCGATGGTAAGTCAGGAATCATTCTCAAATAATTTTGAGTTCCTTTTTGGATCATTCCAAATGCTTCTACAATCACTGGTATTGAAATTGCTTTGAGATGCCACATTTTTTTGATTTCATTGAGCAAATATTTACATTTTCTAATCTTGTTAAATGCTTTTGCCGAGATATTATGATCACAACGTATACTCATGTCGATCGATAAACAAACTTCATTGTTTTGGTCTTTCACAAGAATATCCGGTTTATTAGCTTTAGGTAAACGGTTACATACAAGCGTAGTGTTAAACTGGTACAACGGGTGATATCTGTGAACATCAGCGTACACACTACGTGGAACTCTCTTTCTGTTTCTCTCTTCAACCCACGTCTCTTTTCTCTCTCTCTCTCTCTCTCTCTCTCTCTCTCTTTCTTTCTTTCTCTCTCTCTCTCTCTCTCTCT
>NC_068997.1:49077362-49081026 GCF_001194135.2 Octopus bimaculoides | reverse complement strand
ACACACACACACACACACACACACACACACACACACACACACACACACACACATATGTATACGAGGGAGAGTGAAAAATTATATGTACTCTTGTTTTTCAATTTATTTACACAAAAGCAAGGAATAAGCAATATTTTCTATACAGTCTCCTCCCTTTTCGTAGCACTTGGTTCAGTGGTCCACCAGCTTGCGTATTCCCTCCAAGAAGGTTTTCGGTCGATCGTACAATCATTTATGCACCACTTCCTCCACATCTTTATCCGTAGAAAATCGATGACCACGTAAACCATATTTGAGCAGTCCAAAGATATGATAGTTGCAACGGGCGAGACCTGGGCCGTGCGTAGGTGTTTGGTGTGAATTGCTGACTTCAATTTGTTGGCCAGTAAAGAACTGTACCTTTCCAGAGAAATCAGATCACTGCTCTTCTCTGAAGAATATTGCTCGTGGAGCAGTCATGCTTACACTGTGAAGCCAGAAAGAAAAATGGCGCGATCAGGCTCAAACTTCGATCACGTGACTACAATAGTACCAACTATAAGCACGCATACGCAGAAGGCAGTGTGACAATAACAGAGATATGTTATGGCGAAAGTACGGATAATTTTTGACTTCCTCTCGTGTGCATATATATATATATATATACAGAGAAAAAAGATAGATTAAATAGATAGATTAAATAGATAGATAGATAGATAGATAGATAGATAGATAGATAGATAGATACATACATACATACATACATACATACATACATATATACATACATACATACATACATACATGCATACATACATACATGCATGCATACGTACGTACATACATACATACATACATGCATACATACGTACTTACATACATACATACATACACTACTAGGGACATACCCAAAAGAAGGTTTAGCTACAACTGTTTAAAGTCTCGTATGTAAACTTTGATTTTTATCATAATCTATATATACCTATACGTTTGTATTTCCAATATACATAGAACAAGTCCGAGATCCTAAGGTACGGAGAGGAAAAGAAGAATGTAACATTATCTAGGAAACGGCAAGAAAATCAGTGGCTGAAATATGAGCCCTTGTATACAATCGTGAAAGATGGAAAAAAAGAACTGACGCTACATCGACGCCATTGGTAACTGAAGGCCTATGTAAAACCAAGGCATATATTCATGTGTGTCTGTGTGCGTGTGTGTGTGTGTATGCGTGCGTGTGTGTGTTTGTGTGTGTCTGTGTGTATGTGTCTGTGTGTACACTTGTATATATCTGATATATACATAAACACGGAAGAACACACTCACAGACGCGCACGTACACCCCCCACACACGAACACACACACAGATATCCCCAAACACACCTACACGGAGATACATGCATCTACACCCACACATGTATATACATGTTTACATACACGTATGTATATGCATATACACATGCATACATACATATCTATATTGTCGCAAAAACAATACACAATGTTATCCGGAAAAAATACTGTCCTGAATTAAATATGGAGAATCTTCCTGTTATTGAAAACGTACACAAATATCAACACAATGAATATTTGTGGAACATTCCCATTGAAACATTTGTCAAGTGTAAACATAACAGGCTTTTATTGTTGTTTGGAGCAGACAAGGAAAAGTGTGTAGTGTTTTAACCTTCAGCTTCTATATTCGGATTACAAATCTATATTTATACAAATGGTAATTAGTGCACTTGACTTTGTGAGTAAATGCCTAACTGTTGGTTTTAGAAAAAGAAATTAACCATATAGGCGCAGGAGTGGCTCTTTGGTAAGTAGCTTGCTTACCAATCACATGGTTCCGGGTTTCAGTCCCACTGCGTGGCACCTTGGGCAAGTGTCTTCTACTATAACCTCGGGCCGACGAAAGCCTTCTGATTGAATTTGGTAGACGGAAACTGAAAGAAGCCCATCGTATATGTGTGTATATGTATTTTTGTGTCTGTGTTTGTCCCCCCCCCCAGCATCGTTTGACAACCGATGTTGATGTGTTTACGTTCCCGTAACTTGGCGGTTCAGCAAAAGACACCGATAGAATAAGTACTAGGCGTACAAGAAATAAGTCCTGGGGTCGATTTGTTAGGCTAAAGGCGCTAAAAGACAAATTTATAAAAGAAACAAAATGACCATTATGGTCAACAAAAGAAAATAAGAAAAATCCAAGACCGGAATATATACTCAACATGTGATGGCGTACTGATGTATGCACAGAGAATAGTCATACGGGAAACACTACAAAAGAGAACGCTGAGAGAAATTCACGTCGGACATTCAGGTATTTCAAGGATGAAAGCGTTTATGCGCAGTTATGTATATTAGCCAAAGATGGACAAAGAAATCAAAAATTTGGTGAAAGGCTGTAAAGGATGTGGTCTCACAGCAAAATTACTCACTGTAAAATAGGAACTTTGGTCAAAAGTAAATGTTCCGTGGTCGAGACTACACATCGATTTCGCTAGTCTGTAAAATGTTTCTTACTATTTAGTGGTAAATGATTATTTTTCGAAATGACCTGAAATTGTTAAGTGTAAAATACCAACTTCCTCAACTCTGATAAATTTTCTACACGAAGTGTTCGCGAGATTTGGCATCCCAGACGCGACAATGGAACGCAATTTGTGTCTAGCGAATCTAAAAAAAAATTGTGAAATGTTCGCGGTAGAACATATAACTACGGGGCCATATCATCTCAGATCTAATGGACAGGCAGGATGCTTTGTTGATACCTTCAAAAGAGCTTTAAGAAAATTAAATAAGGAAAGCACGGATGAGGTAGCTCTTCAACAATTTTTAAGAATGTACTGTGTAACACAAAATTTTTTAGTCTGCCTTCTCTTTTCACATGTATACATGTATATATTATTTGTACATTAAAACCCAAAGTTTTATATATTCATTTAAACCGTTGTCTCCATATCTCGTCACTTAGATCCCACGTATAGCCACACTTTATCCTCGGTGAGGATATCAGAGTGTAAATTCAAATCATTTGATCGCTAAGTGTTTTCTATATTGAGATACTTTTGATCTCATTTGTTGACTCTATCTATGTAGATATGTATGTAAATATGCATGTACGAAGGTATGTATATATATATATATATATATATATGCATCTGTATAAATATTCATATATGTAGATAAGTATGTATCTATGTATTATCTATGCATATCTGAGTCGTTATTATTTTTATTTCAAGATTTCTTGCCAAGACAGAAAGAACCGGTTTCTAACCTAGATACAAGGTTCTTCCATTGGAATTTCATCATCAATAACAGGGTATTTTTGTATGTATGTATGTATGTATGTATGTATGTATGTATGTGCAGATTTGAATGTTTTATGTATGTATTCTCATGCATATAGTTACATATCTAGACATTCTCATAGATATTTAAACGATAAACTTCTGGACAATTTTACAGATTTTTACGGTTCCAGTGATAGATTGGATCTGTAGTCTTCGAATTAGCTTTCTCCTTTCTGGTTTTGAGAAGCCTAATTTCTTAAGTGTGGTATTTAGGCAGCGTGTTACATATCCCAGGGCCCCAATGATTACAGGTAGAAACCTGAACTTGTTATTCGGATAGAGTAACTGCAGATTTCTCAATAGAGACCTCGTATATATATATA
>NC_068997.1:49073798-49075873 GCF_001194135.2 Octopus bimaculoides | reverse complement strand
CTGCATCAGGTTCACTTGCTAAATCCATCAATCGACATCGACTACAGTGACCTCATTTACAACAGAGCGCTGCTTGAAATCGAAGATACTGTTCTCAATATGGGCGGGAGTCCGTTGCCAGTGTATGGCCTACTTTCAACAAACCGGGAACGCCCAAACACCTGTCTTCCGATTTGCTGCGTGAGACATGTTATAATGTTGACTGCTCGTGTGTGGGCAGCAAGATTGATTCTTTTGCGTTCCTTCTACAAGGAAAAACAAAAAACATAGTACAATCATCAACAGTACTTTAAAACAATTAAGCCCCGAGCAACGCCGGGCACTTCTGCTAGTATATTATAAAATATGATATAACATAACCAATTCTTTTTTAAAAATTTGGTTACGCTATATTATCTTATAGTATACTTTATATTCTATCTAACATTATGTTATATTATAACGTAATAAATTGTTAGATTATTAATTGTATTCCTCTAAATTATTATTTGTAATTTATGTAGGTGTGTGGGCACGTGTGTGTATATTTGTGTGTGCGTGTGTAGTGTCTAGTGTGTGTTGTGTATATGTGTGTGTTTTAACTGAACTCGACTTATACAGTTATTTATCAATTTTTCAATTAGAATTCGTTTTATATATACACACAACACACACATATGTATATTTTTGTGTTTGCATGAGTGCGTATATATATATATATATATATATATATGTGTGTATTCTATCCGAATATTTCTTGCCAGAGTGATTATCGGATGACATGTTGAAACCCTTTGTGAATCTCTGAAGAGGCCTAGCGGTTCGGGCATGTAAGTCCATTTCAACATGTCATCCGATAATCACTCTGGCAAGAAATATTCGAATAGAATGGGGCATGCTAAAACTAGGCCGAAACAGCTGTAAGATAAAACTTCTGTTCATCCTCTAATTCCTTATGTACTTTGTACTTCTATATGTAAACCAGGTTGGCAAAATAACATAGTTTGTAATGGACACCTGTGCTTTGGTTTTTTTTTTTCTTCCTTTTTTTCTTTCTTTTTTTGTCACTTTAGCTACGAATTAAATTAATGAATTCAACGGGATACATTGTCTGCAAGTAGTTGGGTTCAGCATATTATCCTCCATTTTCTAATTGTTATATATATATATATATATATATCTAATGTATTCAAATTGAAAATTTGATAATTAACTAAGTTATTTAATTTACATATTCTAAACTGAATAATTCGATTTCAAATTAAACACCCAGCACGTGCACGTACACGATCCCGCCCCCTCACAGACACACGCGCAAACACAAAGCAGTTATATTGATGACGGATACCCTAAAATACAGCAAATAAGCAACTATAACAATAACAACAACAACAACAACAACAACAACAACAACAATAATCCTTTCTACTATAAGCACAAGGCCTGAAATCTTTGAGGGTGGGGGTAAGTCGATAACATCGACCCCAGTACTTGACTGGTAACTAATTTATCGACCCCGAAAGGATGAAAGGCAAAGTTGACCTCGACAGGAATTTGAACTCAGAACGCAGCACCAGACGAAATACTGCTAGGCATTTCGCCCGGCGTTTTAGCGATTCTGCCACCTCACTGCCTTACAGCTGCAACTCATAGTAAAAACAATATTTTTTTTTTAAATGCAAAATGAGACCTGCTCTTACGGCTTAATCGCAGTCGAAGCATATTTTAATAAAACATAAGTAAATAATAATAATATATTGTACAAAATAAATGACACATATCTTCGTGAAATAATGCAAATATCTGAATAACGTCGTTCACCGAAAGCTTAATATTCCTTGTGAAAGAGTAGAAGAATGAGACAAGTTATGTCTCAAGCGGTGTTTGACACTATCTGACATACAATGTAATAAGAGGAGGGGGGAACAAAGAAATGAGAGAGTAAGAAAATAAGGTGCGTAAATCTCTCACTCTACCTCTCACTCTCACTCTCACTATATATATGTGTCTGTGTGTGAGTGTATATATATATATATATATATATATATATATATATACATACATACATATATATATGTATATATGTACACACACAC
>NC_068997.1:49072609-49072919 GCF_001194135.2 Octopus bimaculoides | reverse complement strand
CACACACACACACACACACACACAGCGTCACTGTCCAAGTGATCCATGTAAATGTTAATCATGTAATCTGCTAAAATTCATATTAATTGATAATTGATTTTATAAATGATAACTTCTCATGGAAAACATGTATACATATACACATATACACACATATACCTACCTACATACATACATACATGCAAACACACGCACACATATATATATGTATAGTTATATACATATATGTGCATATTTATATAGATAGATAGATACATACATACATACATACATACATACATACATGTACGTATATATATATATATATATA
>NC_068997.1:49071458-49071834 GCF_001194135.2 Octopus bimaculoides | reverse complement strand
ATATATATACACGCATATTGAATCCTCTTTCGTTACTATTTTCCCGACTTCGTTCGTCATATGCTGATTATTATAGAAAAAATATGAAAGACATCTTGCGCATATCGATTTTATCGTACGGAAATAGGCTCGTCACTCTACTCATATTCTGTACTGAGTTCTTTCTATTCAGCAATAGACACTTCGAATTATTTCCATATGTATGTATGTATGTATGTATGTATGTATATGTGTATGTATGTATGTGTGCGTATGTATGAATGTGTGCATGTATGTGTTTACATATATATAAATATATATATGTGTGTGTGTATACATATATATATATAAGTATATAGATATATGCGCTCATACACTCATATACGCAAACACGCAC
>NC_068997.1:49065519-49071448 GCF_001194135.2 Octopus bimaculoides | reverse complement strand
GTATACATATATATATATAAGTATATAGATATATGCGCTCATACACTCATATACGCAAACACGCACATACAAAGGAGAACATAGACACACGTGCACACACACACATATATATACATATATGAATTTATTTATATATATATATATATATATATATACATACACACATACACACACACACATGTATGTATATATGTATCAGAATATATTATTATATTAGACCTTTCCTCAGTCTTATAGCCCTAGGACGCCGGATAAAATGTTTAGCAGCATTTCGTCCGTCATTACGTTTTGAGTTCAAATTCCGCCGAGGCCGACTTAGCCTCTCACCGTTCGGGTTCGATAAATTTACTACCAGTGGTCAACGTAATCGACTAGTCCGCACCCCACAAAATTTCAGGCCTTATCATCATCATCATCATCATCATCCCTACCATCATCATCATCATCATCATCATCATCATTATCATTATTATTATTATTATTATTATTATTATTATTATTATTATTATTATTATTATTAAGGCGGCGTGCTGGCAGAATCGTTAGCACGCTGGGCGAAATGCTTAGCGCTATTTCGTCTGTTACTACGATCTTAGTTCAAATTCCGCTGAGGTCGACTTTGCCTTTCATCTTTTCGGGTTCGATAAATTAAGTACCAGTTGCGTAATGGAATCGATCTAATCGGCTGGCCCCCTCCCCAAAATTTCGGGCCTTGTGCCTAGTGTACAAAAGATTATCATTATTATTACTATTCCAGCTTTATTTTGTGGAGTATGATGACAGCCAGCAGACTATGATGACACTTACTCTTTTACTTTTTTACTTGTTTCAGTCATTTGACTTCGGCCATGCTAGAGCACCGCCTTTATAGTCGAGCAAATCGACCCCAGAGTGCGACAAGGCTGGCCCTTTTGTAATTACTGGTACAACCAATTTCTGCCAGCTGAGTAGACTGGAGCAACGTGAAATAAAAATGTCTCGCTCAAGGACACAACACGTTGCCAGGAATCGAACTCGCGACGCTACGATCGCGAGCCGAATGCCCTAACCACTCAGCCACGCGTATATATATATGTGTGTGTGTGCGTGCGCGTGTGATTTACATTCATTTCATTTCATTTTTTAAATCCTTAAATTACTTTAACTTATTATTTATCATCCTCCGAAAAGATAATAGAAACGAGAACTTCGGCAGGATTTGAACTCAGAATTCCTGTATAGGGAATTCTATCCTACTAGTTCTAACGATTCTATCAATTCGCCGGCTAACCTAACCTACTTTATATCAAGAAATACTCTGCTATGTCGGAGACTTCCGCCCATACGCATTCAAATAACAAACGTCATAAGTGTGCCAACCTCATAAACAGAGGCTGCTATCTAACTTCCAACAATGGGACTGCATAAACAAAACATAAGCTACGCCGGACTTGTCATATTCGAGATTAACTGAGAGAAATAAAAGTATTTTCAGAGAATAATTTTACCAATAAGTGTGTTGTGTCTGTGTTGGCACTCCGTCGCTTACGACGTCGAGGGTTCCAGTTGATCTGATCAACGGAACAGCCTGCTCGTGAAATTAACGTGCAAATGGCTGAGCACTCCACAGACGCGTGTACCCTTAGCGTAGTTCTCGGGGATATTCAGGATTTGAGGGTCTCCTCATTACTACATATACTCAACTAATAAACTGTCACCTGCAAAAATATTTTACTTAGTAAACGACAGCCGCAAGAATAAAACGAACAAACTTGTACCAGATTATGTAATCAATCTCCGGCATCCATGTTTAGTGATTTACCAAGATCCCTGGACCACACCGTATCACACAGTGACACTCACTGGATTAATTTTTCATCCTGTAGTTCTGCTTGGGCAGGTATACTTGAGATATTCCCAGCGTTAATTCCTGAGGGTTAGTCACCAACTGTTGACAAAGATCATCTCGTAAGCTATACAGGACAGAGAAACAAAAGACTGTAACCAGAAATTCTTAAGTTTCCAACAATTTCTGATAAAAATTTGTTCCAGCTGAAATGTCCTACTAACAAAACAATATTGATCTCCCTGTCGTCTGCCTGTCACACAGAGTTTTATTTTCATTTCTTCTCTTTAATATGTTGGTATTCTTTCGTCTTTAAAACATACAAATATTTCATGATTTAATTGTCACATCGTCTTTGATGATTTCAGTGTTTCTCATATTTACATTTTGTTATTTCAGATATCTGCACACACTGGTTCAACAATGGTTCACTTCAACGTAATTATATTCCTCCTGGGTCTCTTATCACCATTAGTTTATTCTCATGGCTGTCGTATGGAAGACGACGAGTGTGAGTTTAAGCTGGTAATTTCCTATAAATTAACTATGTTAGTTAATAAGAGTTTGGTACAACCATATAATGGAAAACTCTACAGATATGACGTCACTAATTTTACGGATGCTCCACCGATACCAACTGATGAAGTTATTACTATGGATGGTTTTTCTGAGACAGTTATGGTGATTGCAGTTAATGGCACAGTTCCAGGACCAACAATAGAAGCTTATAAAGGACAAAGAATCATCATTGAAGTAGAAAACCAATTATTTTCAGAAGCTACAACAATACATTGGCACGGCATTCATCAAAAAGGAACACCTCATATGGATGGCGTACCTTGGGTTTCACAGTGTCCAATTCAACCAGGTCAGTCGTTCAGATATGAATTTAATGTCACACAAATTGGAACCTTTTGGTACCATTCTCATCTTGGGACACAACGTACTATGGGACTATTTGGTGCATTTATAATACACGAGAAGGCAAACCCTAAAATGGAAGAACATGTGATGTTAATAACAGACTACAACCATAACTGGGATTCCGATGTGAGTTATTTAAAAATGGATTTCGGACTCTATTGGAACCGTAAAAACATTGAAAATTCCAAATCTCTTGATGGAGCGCTTTTTAGTCTTTTTAATTTCCATTCTGGTCTTGTGAATGGTCGAGGCCGCTATTATGATGAATCAGGGAAACACAATGGGGCCCCGCTGACTACCTTTGAAGTAGAATCTGGTAAAGAATATCGTTTTAGAGTGATCGCTGCAGGGTCCCTTTACCCGTTTGAAGTATCTGTTGATGGTCACCAGATGGTAGTCATTGCCTCTGATGGTTATGACCTAAAACCAATAGGTGTTGATTATTTCATCCTCAGTCCAGGTGAGAGATTTGACTTTATATTGAAGGCAAATAACTCTGTCGGAAATTATTGGATTCGTGGAAAAACAATGGAAAGTGGAAAAAATAACACATTTGAAGTAATTCTTCGTTATAAGGGTGCACCGGACGAAGACCCCAACTCCACAGTTTCTGATTGTGTTCAGCAGAAGAACTGCGTCTTACTTAACTGTCCCTTTCTTTATTATCCCGAGAAAAGTACTAAACGGTGTTTACAGTTTGATGACCTGAAATCTGATTACCCTGTTGTTATACCTCCATTCAAGTCTGGGAAGTTTGAGGAATATTTTTTAAATTTTGCTTTTCCTGGTGAGCCAGGATACACACCAGCATCAGTAAATGGTCGTGTGTTCGTGGAACCCACGGTAAACCCTTTAACACAACCAAATGAAATAGATACTCTGTGTGATAATACCAAATGCGGTGTTGATAAAGTGTGTCGGTGTACTTACTCATTAAACCTGAAACATGGTGATACAATTCAAGTTGTAATGACAAACCTGGGAAAAGGTAAGGGATTCTCTCACCCCATACACATGCACGGACATTCATTTTATGTAGTTAAAATGGGTTTTCCGAAATACAATGAAACATCGGGAGAAATAATACATGATACTAAAGATATTGATTGCAGAGGTGATCCGAAAATGAACTATTGTAACGATGCAGCTTGGTCACACAACAACTGGGAGGGAGACAACATCCCCGGAATGAATTTACGAAACGCCCCTCAAAAGGATACAATTATGGTCCCTACAGGTGGATACGTTGTAGTGAGAATAGTGGCCGATAATCCTGGAGTATGGATCATGCACTGCCATATTGAATTACACAGTAAAGATGGAATGGCTTTGGTTCTTAACGAATCTTATGCCCACTTACCAAAAATCCCTGACAATTTCCCTGTATGTCGAAGTTTCGAGAAAGGAGTTTATTATGAAGAAACAAAAGGTGTTGGTGATAAAAATGCTAATAATAACAATACTAATAAGTGTGAAAAAGGAAATGAAAATATTTCAGAACACGGTAAGGAATAGTTTTCAATAACTTATTTTATCGTTTCTCTGCAATCTCGTTTCTTTTCTTTCCTTTCTTTCTTTGTTTTTTTTTTTTTAATTTTTTTTATATCTTTGTCTTTTATCTTTTACGTGTTTCAGTCATTAGAATGCAGCCATACTGAATCACCGCTTTGAAGGATTTGGTCAAACAAATTAATACTAGCACTTATTTTTAATTCTGCTACTAATTCTATCGGTCGGTTTTGTTGAACCACTAGGTTAAAGGAACATAAACAAACCAGCTCCGGTTGTCAGATAGGGGACAAATACTAAGGCGCATACACAGACACACATACACTTACACATATACATAAATTTATATATTGTTCATGTTGTAAGAATTTGATAAAATTTCGAAAGAACGTGAAATATTTCATTTTTGCGAACTTGATCTCGAAACACATAAATGGAAATGTGTGTTCGGATCTCATGCAAAGCTTTCGACTTTTTCTATCCAAATGGGTTTTTGAACCCAATATCGACAGCCTCAGCGCATGTCTTTGCATCAACAGCCAAGGCGTCCCTAACCCACGCTATAGTGGGTGATCGCAGCAGACAGAGCGCTTTATAATAGGACTTCTGTCACCCCACAAAAAGCGGATGAGCAGCTACTCCAACTTGATGAGCCAGGAATGGGGGCAAGGCACGACGGTTAGGCGGTAGATAATCACAGAAGCGATAAACACTCCTGCGAACTCAGCCCTTTTTTTTTCAGGGATAGCTGCCACTCAGACCAGGTCTGAGTTAGGTGGGTCACACTGCTCGTCACCTCGCTCCAATTCTTCTTTATTTGGAGGTCTGAACCAAACCAAACCCCTAGCATTTTAACCGGTCCCTCCGTCCAACTATAGTAGAAGACACTTGCCCAAGCTGCCTCGCAGTGAGACTGAACTCGGAACCATGTGGTTGGCAAGCAAGCTACTTACCACACAGCCACTCCACTTTTTTTTTTCGGGCTTGCAATCAAAACCACTATCTTGCGATTGTGAATGCAACACCCCTAACCATCGGGCCACGTGCCCTTATAAATTGTTGTTTGTGTATCTACCTAATAAACTCCATATCGTTCTTTTTTCTTCTTTATCTTTTCAGCGATAACTGACCCAACAGTAAAAGTGGCACTTGGAGTTCTAATCGGAGTTGTCTGCATTCTGGCTATTCTTGTTGTTGTACTTGTTTTCGTTGTTGTGACGAAAAATAAGAAGTAGCATTCGAACCCGTTTTAAAGCATATATGATAAGGTAAAGGTGACTGAAAGATGAAATGGTGTACTGTAGTGGTTGTAGCAGAACCGGTGACGGAAGTGTGAACACTTTCGCCACTGGACTTGTTAACACTTAAAATTTGATGAGTTTGATTGTTGTAGATGTGGTGGCAAAAACTGTTGTTGCAGCAGGATTGGGTGTAGTGAAAGGTGTAAAATAGATGAGGGCTGCTGTTGCGATAGTTTAGAGGTTTATAAATACAATTAGCAACACAACAGTTGTTTTGTTAAATATTCAAATTATCAAAAAATATTCATGACACATAAAAACTTCTTGTATTTTTTACTATTGCTTTCTCAAATTTGAAGACTAAAACTGTGTAAGATCATATAATACCATTCACATTTTATATACATATATGGATATATGTGTGTGTGTG
>NC_068997.1:49060738-49063442 GCF_001194135.2 Octopus bimaculoides | reverse complement strand
TATAGGAGAATATACGAAAAAACAACAACAGACGAGGACAGGTGGTGTAAATAACAAAAGGATGTATTAGTATGACGCTCGGGAATACGGAAAGTCTTTGACGTTTCGAGCTACGCTCTTCAACAGAAAGAATACGGAGACAAGGAGAAAAACACGGAGAAAAAAAATTTAATAGTGTCCAGTCAACGGTCAATCATAATATATATATATATATAATGGAGAAATTATACAAAATGTATCAGTGGATGATGAGTAAAGCTCCAGCACAGCTTCGATTACCTGTTATTATCCGTAGATTGCAGGAACTTCGTAGTGGAGGTTGAGGTAACAGAGTTAATAAAATAGATGGGGAAAAAAAGGTTTTATTTAGTACGACACATATTTCGACCCGTTCTGGGTCACTTATATAAATCTAGAGATTAATTTTATTAACTAATTGGCTATTCCCTGCCCTATATCTATATTTATATTGATGGTCTTCTCTTGGATGGTTAAACTGCAGTCTTTTCAGCGGGACTATTTGTGACGCACATGGGATAATTTTGAGGAGGGATACGGAACTCACTAGTCGATAAATTTGTGGATGTTTTTTCTTATGTGATATTTGATGTCGCATGGTCAAATATGCATGAATATATTAGCGTTTTCAGATTTATTTTCTGTATATCATGCTGATGAGTGGAAAAGAATTTTATATTCTAATCACGAAACGTGTGCCATAAATATCGCCATCAGTTGGAGAAAAAATTGTAGTTAGAATTAGTAGTTCTTTGACTGCTATTTCTAAATTTGCATATATATATATATGTATGCATATATATATATATATATGTATGTATGTATGTATGTGTGTATATATACATATATATGTGTATATGTATGTGTGTGTGTGTATCTATATATATATATATAGGCTTCTATTGTATGATGACATCAGGTAGTCAATATCAGTTGACGAGCTTTGCACAGAATTCAAAGTTTTCTCCCGAATCTCAATATGTATGTATGTACGTATGTATGTATGTATGTATGTATATATATGTGTGTGTGTGTGTGTGTGTGTGTGTGTGTGTGTATGTGTGTGTGTGTGTGTGTGTGTGTGTGTGTTAAAAAATTGCCGAGACAATGCAAAATGACTGAAACACTGGAAGAGATAACAGGTAACTACAGGTAATATTACGTTTTGCATTTCTTCAGTATTTCGACGTTAGAACTCCTTCGTCTGGACATAAGGAAAATTTGGAGATTATATTCATTTAGTCCCATTCTAAACACGGTTGGATCTTCGTCCTTACATGTATACACATATATAATATTATCTTATACTCTGTAGTCTAAATTTATTCATGTCAGACTGGCCATGTAGAATTATAACGAAGATGTACCTTATATATCTCCAGTGATGAATTTATAACCCCGGTTATCACACACTTAGACACACACACACATACACTTGAAGACAATCATTTGAACCCACAATCTGATATATATATATATATATATGCCTTTTTTTCGTTTCATACCCGTTTTTTTTAGTTTCACCTATCTATCTATCTATCTATCTATCTATCTATCTATCTATCTATCTATCTATCTATCTGTCTATCTATCTATCTATCTATCTATCTATCTATCTGTCTATCTATCTGTCTATCTATCTATCTATCTATCTGCGGCTATTGAATACACCACCGAATACCCTTGTGGCAGTCTTGTTTGCACAATCCCTTTCTCCTACAACTCTAATGTTATGAATTCGAAATAGTTTTCTAAACCCGTCCTAACGATAGATAGATAAATAGGTAAATGACACTAAACAAAGGGATGTGAAGCGTTCATATATAAAAAAATATATTGTTTTGTAAACGTTTTTTTTACATATTCTTCTTAATAAAACTAATAATGATAATAAAAATGATGATGATGATGATGAAACTACTAATAAAAAAAAACCCTCCATTTATTTGAGTTGTATTTTATTATTTAATAGTCTTTGTTATCCTTACTGAAAGAAAACAATGTTTCCCTGTGTGTCAGTAGTGTCCGATTGTTGAGAATACATATATGAATTTCGCTATTATACGCATAGATGGGTAACAGTAATTAAAAAAAATATATATATCACTTCACAACAACGTGGTTCCAGGATTAATCCTCTGTGTCATCTTTGGAAAGTACCTTTTACTATAGCTTCGGGTTGACCTATAGCTGTATGGCATTTGTTCTGCACCAAGAGGCTGATGGCTGGAGGAATTTTGTAGAAGAAAATGTTAAGCGAACGCACAATATAGAATTGAGAGTAAGACGATAAAAATCAACCAAGTACTCAGTACTTGACAAGTATTCTATTTAGTCGACAACGGAGGAATGAGAAGCAAAGTTAACGCTGCCGGGATTTGAACTCAGAAAGTAAAGTATAGGGGAAAAATGCCGTTAAGTATTTTGTCTGGTTCTCTAACGGGTCTACTACTCAACCGGACTCTTAGCGAATTAAAAATAACAGCCTAATTTTCTCAAATTCCTGCGTCTTACAGAAAGAATGATACATTGGATAATATAAACATATACGTGTGTGTGTGTGTGTGTGTGTGTGTGTGTGTGTGTGTGTGTGTGTGTGTGTGTGTGTGTGTGTATGTGTACAAAATGTATGTTAGTCGTGGTTGGAACGCCTTTCGTGATAAATCAGCTCAAGCTCATCTGAGCT
>NC_068997.1:49057627-49059779 GCF_001194135.2 Octopus bimaculoides | reverse complement strand
TCTAGACACAAAGCCCGAAATATTTGGGAAGGGGCCAGTCAATCAGATCGACCCCAGTACGCAACTAGTACTTAATTTATCGACCTCGAAAGGATGAAAGGCAAAGTCGGCCTCAGCGGAATTAGAACTCAGAACGTAAAGACAGACAGAATATCGCTACGCATTTCGCCCGGCGTGCTAATGCCATGTTACTTAATTTCCATCGTCTTCTAGCGTCATGTCGCATAATAAGTCTCTTCCATATCATTTCCATAACGTCTAATTCTCACCCGTGCAAACATCGTGCATTTAGCCTTTTAACAATTAAACCGGTCGTATTCAACCAAAATATTCTACCTGCTTTATGCTCAAACTGGCCAAATCCAGTTTTTTCACTGTCGCCCTACAATGTCATTCTAAAATAACAATCGCATTATTTAAATCTCGAAGTTACAAGATAGTGCAGGATAAATTCAAAGCAATATGAATTAATTTGATGACGTAAACCGAATACTAAACGGTTAGTTCTCTCACTCTTCAGAACCATGATTCTTAACATTCAAAAGGGTTGCATCTATTTAGCGCTGTCTGAGTTTGTACGAACCAGACGCCAGTCTATCGCAAGATCTATCCCCGATTGTTGTTAGTGGCATTCATTTTCAGCAGAGTGGAATGAAGCAACACGGAAGAAAGTGTTTTGCTCCACAAAGTAAGAATTCGTTGCCCTGCTTGGGATCAAAATCATTACTTTAACAATCGCGAAACAAACATACTAGCCACAAGATTGGTGTCTTCATGTAGACAGTCCTTAAATATGAACATATGTTGGCACACCGTCGCTTACGACGTCGAGGGTTCCAGTTTATCCGATCAACGGAACAGCTTGCTCGTGAAATTAACGTGCAAGTGGCTGAGCACTCCACAGACACGTGTACCCTTAATGTGACACCCTTAATGTGACACACAGTGTGACAAGGCTGGCCCTTTGAAATACAGGCACAACAGAAACAGGAAGTAAGAGTGAAAGAAAGTTGTGGTGAAAGAGTACAGCAGGGTTCGGCACCATCCCCTGCCGGAGCCTCGTGGAACTTTAGGTGTTTTCGCTCAATAAATATTCACAACACCCGGTCTGGGAATCGAAACCGCGATCCTATGACCGCGAATCCGCTGCCCTAACCACTGGGCCATTGCGCCTCCACTTGTCTTGATGTACACAGTCCTTATATATGAACATATAAATGGATGTATATACATATGTGTGTATGTGTGTGTGAGAGAGAGAGAGATGAATGTATAAATACGTCTATAAATATACAAATATATATATGAATAGCTATATAATTGAACTTATATACACGAGCGAACGAGAGCGCGCGCGCACACACACACTTACACACATGCACACACACACCACACGTGTTTGCCTAAGCACGCGTCTGTCCTGATATTGTTTACCTTCATTTTACGTTAATGGTTGGTTTTGACGCAATGAAAAGACTTCCTATTTGCTGGGGAAAGGAGCGGTGCAATTTAGATATACAACCCGTGGTGTAGGATTACCCGTGCGACGGCTGTTTTGAATGGTGTAAATAAAATACCAACAGCCCACTCAAGACAAACACATTATTCAGTAGATTTTAAGGTTTGTTAACCATCGCCGCCCAATCCATGCTGGAGCTCTACCAACTTCAAATCTTAATTCTCCGTCATTCATAGGTCTTCTTTGCTATTTTGAAATCAGACGAAACAGCTTACATACATACATAATGCATACATCAAAAAATTAAGATTCTTTGCTTATAAGTAATAGATGCATAGCGTGTTTATCATTCCAGTATTCCATAAGTAAATGCCCTGAGCATTCTTTATAGAAACCACCTAATAAGTAAATAATTAAGTACATGAATGAATATTAAACTGATTCTATGTAATCTTTCCTTTTTAATGCTGAAAATTGATATATACTCTTTCGTATGTGTATTTGGTGTGCAAGATTCTTGATGTGGATACGTGTGTTGAAAGAAATACAATTAAACCTTGGGAGAGGCATTATGCCGGTAACAAACACATGCACTGGTTCAGTCTTTATTTAACAAAAAAAAAAAGACGAAAAACTAAATACTGTTTATCTATATATATATAAATGAGAATCTGTGTGTGTGTGTGTGTGTGT
>NC_068997.1:49052332-49055809 GCF_001194135.2 Octopus bimaculoides | reverse complement strand
TTTATCATCGCATTGTCTCTCTGTCAAATGAATCACCAAAATTGGCCTTTCATTATTTATAATCTGTACCTGTTTGTTTGGTTACGAAATAAAATACACAAAACGTGTTTCTGAATTACGTGTATTTACTTTATATACATATGAGTTGAAAACTTTCTTCTAGCATTCCACTTAATGTCTATGTTCCATGCTGGCATGGATTGGAGAGTTATTAATGTAGAAATATGGTATCGTAGCTACTAACAGTTGAGGGTTGCGTAGTCTAGACGACGTTTTTAGATTTCATTATTCTCTTTAACCCGGGCAACGCCGGGTATTTCTGCTAGTAAATTAATAAAGGACTGAACCAGTGCATGTGTTTATTACCGGCATAATGCCCCTCCCAAAGTTTAATTGATTTATACTCACATTTAACCGAATTTGGTTATATCATTTTTGATAATCTTAAATTTTATCTTTATACAACATAACAACATGAAATTTTATCATGGGGTAATATGGGTGATTGTTTATAAACAATTACCCATAGTACCCCATGATAAAATTTCCTCTGTATTAACATCATAAGTTTTATTAGCGTCTTGCCCCTTTGACCGGTAATTAACACCATGATTTAGAGTCTTTCCTTATCCAGCCTCCTTTATAGATAGTTAATTTATATCTAATTTGCTACCAAAATCTTGACAATATTTATAACCAAACCGAGCCATGAGCTGTCAACTCAATCTTGCCTTTCATTCCAAACAGACACAGTCCTCTAGTCTTAGGTTTCGTAGCTGATTGAAAGAAAAATAAATTAGAAATGAACCACAATCCTTTACAAGCTATGACCCCAGGAAGCTTCATGCCTTTCTTGGAAGTGTAGTCTATTCTTAGTTACAATAGCGACAACATGGATTTCTTCCATCTTCTTGCTCTGTTAAAGTATTTGAGAAAAAACTATATTAATGTGTCCGACTGATAAAAAATTCTATTTATTTGTGCAGCTGATGATAGCCCTGCATTTAAATTGATGTGATGGTTGCATTGTTCAATTAAATGAAGCCGCTTGAAACGGCGGCGGCGGTGGCGATGTTGTTGTTGTTTCTCTTGTTATTGTTGGTAGTGGTGGTGTTGTTGTTGCTGGGGCTGTTGTTACTATTCTTGCTATTGTTGTCGTAGTTGATATTATTCCAGCTGTTCTTACCATTGTTGATGTTGCTTGTTCGTTGGCATTATTGCTGCTGCTGCTGCTGTCATCGTTAACGATGTTATTGCTTTTGTTGTTGTTATTGTTGATTTTATTGTTGTTGGTGTGTCTTCTGTTCTTGTCCTTGTTGTTACTGTTGTAGCTGACACCGTTGTCCTTATTGTTAACATTGTTTTCGTAGTTGTTCTCGCTGTTGCAGTCCCTGTTGATGCTGTAACTCGTTGCTACTACTACTACTACTGTTATTCTACTTGTTATTGTGGTTGTTATTGTTATTGTTATTATTATTGTGAATGCTGTTGCTGTCGATGTTATTGTCGCTGTTATCCTTTTTGCAAGGTTAAAGGAAGAGGAACAAATTATCAATTTAAACCAAACACTTCCTGAACTTACCTACTTCACATCTATTTTCAGCCGAAGAGGGAAATTTAATTGCAGAATCCGCTAGAAATAACAGCTAAAATTTTCCTCGAACTACCTCCAACAGTTTTAAATTAAAAATACTATATTAGACAATATTGTTCCTGATAGGAATGGTCAGACAGGATGGTCACAGTTGGAAAGCATTTAAAAAAAAAATTATTGAATTTTAAGTGAATTTAGACAAGTTAGTATGTCATGAAGAGGGGAGACATCTTGAGTTTAAAGATTGTTCCTTTGTCTTAGAGAAATTTTAAAGTTGACAGTACGTCCTTCTATTGGCTTCTCTAAAATCTATTTATTGCTTCAATATATCGCTTGCTATTCAATATGCAACCGCGTTCCGGAAAACTCAAGGAGAATACTGCCCTTGCCATTCAAAAGTAAAAACAAAAAAATAAACAGCCACCATAACCTGGGTCAATTACTGTCTCTTGAACTTCTTAGGCATCGAAGATGAGATGTCATTTCATGGACTGAGCCTTCGTTATCGGATCATAAAGATACTCTCACGTTTCATCCTCAGTTACCAGATCGAGAAAAAAACACGTCTGTTTTGGCTTCTAGCGGATCAAAACAAACTTTCAGCCTCCTCACCTTCAAATCGAATGTTAGCAGTCGAGGTATTCACTTTCTGCACACCACGCTTTCGGATACCCGAAATCCCTTCCTCTAAACACCATAACATATTCAGAATGCAATTAAACCTTGGGAGAGGCATTATGCCGGTAATAAACACACGCACTGGTTCAGTCCTTTATTAATTTATAAACAGTATTTAGTTTTTTTGTTTGTTTGTTTTTTTTTGTTTTTTTTTTTGGTAAATCATTTCATTGCACTCTTGCAATCTCTTCAGTAACACATACGAAATATTCAGAATGCTTTTTTCGAAAATTATCTCCGAAAATTATCTGTGAGCATGCAAAATACACATTTAGGTGGAGCAAAATTAGTATAACAAACTAAAGTAAACTTGCTCCCATTTTCTAAAATTAGTTTTCAAAAATGAGTCTTACACGTCGATATCCATCCTTAGACGTCAGAAACATCACAAATGCAACGACAATTAAAAATATCTAAAGAGAATGATGGAAAATAGCACATGATATGAAACTAACGAAATTAGATTAAATCTAAAACCTCAACATAAAATATTCTCTACAGCTTCTTCTCGATCTACCGTTGTGGCTCTCTTCGTGATATATTTACGCAGCGTGCAGTTAAAGAGAAAAATATACTGAAATTAGTCATTACTCATTTTGCCCCATTTTAGACTTAATTTTTGAAAATTGAAAAATTATAAAATTAGATATTAATGCGGAATAAATATTGACATCGAATCCAACAAACAAAAGAATTTTGATTGTTAAACATCAAAAGTTATCCAGATATTTTATTAGCAACCTCAATTACAATCTGGTGAAAGACATGGCAAAAATGTTTGAAACAAATGTACTTGTCACCAGACTATCTTTGAAACTCTGTCTCACCTTTCGACAACAACAACTCTGCTGTCCAGTTTTTGCTCCTAAAGATAATACAAGAGGACAAACTGATGATGCCATGACGAGGCAATACTTGCAATATAATGGTTTCAAGCAGGTCAGGAAAAAATAACGAGAAATCAAAAATTACTCATTTTGCGCCGCTAACTAATCTTGCTTGTCCTCCCCCAACCCCGTCGCGGAGGTTGACACAGACAAAGACTTCCGTGTGTCTGGAAAAAGTGATAGTAATGGAAAGCGGAAGTAGGTTAGTTGGAAATGGCTTCCTAGGTGCGGGAAATGGAGGTGGCATCGGATATACAACGGGAATTGTAAACAGTGACTGATTGTTCTGCATGTGCACGTGGTGGTGGTGGGGGGGGG
>NC_068997.1:49047319-49050415 GCF_001194135.2 Octopus bimaculoides | reverse complement strand
GGAGGAGGAGGAAGTGGAGGAGGAGGAGGAAGTGGAGGAGGAGGAAGTGGAGGAGGAGGAGGAGGAAGTGGAGGAGGAGGAGGACGTGGAGGAGTAAGAAGTGGAGGAGTAAGAAGTGGAGAAGGAGGAAGAGGAGGAAATCGATTACATCGACCCCAGTGATCAACTGGTAATTATTTTAAAGGCCCTGAAAGGATGAAAGGCGAAGCCAACCTCGATGGAATTTGAACTCGGAACGTTCTGAGTTCAAATTTCGCCGAGGTGGACTTTGCTTTTCATCCCTTCGGGACCGATAAATTAAATACCAATGAAACACCGGTGTCGATGTAATTGACTAGTTTCCTTCCCCGAAATTTCAGGCCTTATGCCTATACTAGAAAGGATTATTATTATTATTATTATTATTAGTAGTATTATTATTATTATTATTATTAGTAGTAGTAGTAGTAGTAGTAGTAGTAGTAGTAGTAGTAGTAGTAGTAGTAGTATAATTATTATTATTATCTGAATTGAACCGATGTGTTTTCAGACCGCCCTGTAAAACCTGAATTATTTCCACGTTTTATTAAATAAACATTTTCTTTTGCTTGTGGAGAGGGACGGATTATTTGGCAAAACAAAAAAAAAAGGGGTTTTAAATAGGGGCGGATAAAGTTTGTCGTTTAAACACCTTCTGAAAATAGTTTTTGGTGTGTATGTGTGTTTATATTTATTTCAATATGGTTTCTTCTGTTTGAGGAATAGGATAAAGTGCAAACAGCTACGTAGCACTGGTTACACCCTGCCCCACAAACACGAAATCTAACTTTAAAAACAAATTGGTAAACATTCACAAAGAAACAAAGATACAAACACAAAAGCAATCATAACTTGGAACTCGAAAACGAAAATCTGAACGACATGAATAAAAGTACTAACAACAACAACAACAACAACAACAACAACAGCAATAACAACAACAACAACAACACTATGCAACGCCTTTGCTATGCATAACAAATCAAAATAAGGTTTTCAAACAAGGATTGCCTTCAATATGGGACAAGAGCGCGGCAGCCGACGTCGACGTCCACCAAGTGACGTCTCTTCTTGTAAGGATGTTGCACACTCCGAAATCAGTCGTAGCGGTAGTAATACCGCTGCCACCATCACCACCAACATCAAAAACACCAGCCGCAGCAACAACAACAACAACAACAGCAATGACCAGAACAATAACGGTAACAACAACAATTGGTCAAATTTCTAATATGAACACAGACCAGAAATTTGAGGAGGGGTGGGACAGTTGGTTGTATTGATCCTCAGTACTATACTGGTACTTTATTTCATCAATCCCGGAAAAAATGTAAGGCAACGATAACTTCAGTGAGATTCGACCTCAGAACGTAAAGGTTTGTAATTACATAGAGCAAGCCATTTTATCCGAAGCTCTAACGATTCGGCCGATCTACAGCCTTAACACTTCCGCAATTAATACCACAGTCAATAATAATCTTTAATTTTGGCACAAGGCCAACAATAACGGGGGACAGGATAAGTCGATTACATTGATTCTAGTGCTCAGCTGGTGTTTCTTTCATCGACCCCGAAACGATGAAAGGCAAAGTCAACCGAGGCGGAATTTGAACTCAGAACGTAAGGAGGGAGGAAATTCTGCTCTACAGAACCGTCCCTTACAAAAAGTATTGTTTACTCCTGAAATGAACATCCTATGTGATTGAAGATCGAGCAGCGACATAAGTATGGAAGGAATATTGTGGCACCAGGTCTAATATCATTTCTAAGAGAGGAATTATTAAAAGAGCTTGGAAGAAAGATCGCTTACTAGAGCGTCGTCTCCAAATAACTCTAAGTGGTGTAGGACCTTACACAACCACAGACAAAAAGATGAAGCCAAAATGTACAGAGCATCACATGGCAAACCTAAAAAGAAAGACACAGCGGCCTAGATCAGCCACTATGTCGCATAAATGAGAAATTGAAGTGGATCTCTAAAATAACATATAAGTAATATAAAGGCAACAGAAATGGAGCAACATTGATCACTCTGCTAGAGTGGCTCGCGGAGATTCCCCTGGATTTGAACCTGCAACAGCTGAAACTGGTTTCGAGGATCGAGACGAACTAATCAAAGGAATCCTTTGAACTACTGCTACTAACAATACCTGCATGTCTTACGAGAATCCATGACCCAGTTTACTTCGAGACCATAACAATGGAAGCTTGGAAACCAAAATGCTACAGTTGTGGTAGCGCAAAGCATCTGATAATTTTCCATTTTAAAGTGAAGGGGAAAATGCTGCAATAGTAGCAGTTACAACACGGGGTGCACTCTCACCACAACTTATAACACCAGAAACAACAACAAAAGTTGGCACCAAGGCAGTGAGTTAGCTCCTATGTGGTCGCTCGATGTTTTAGAAATAGCAACCAAATTTCTTCAAATCAGCCCCCGATGTAGTGACTTTCATAAGTTTGTTGAATCAGGATTGACCTGGGACTAAAAACATAGCAACAATAACTGTTGGTGTTGCTGCTGTTGTCGGTTGTGTTGTTTTCGTTGGTGTAATTGCTGCTGCTGTTGCTGCTGCTGCTACTGCTGCTGTCGTCGTTAATGATGTTATTGTTTTTGTTGTTGTTGTTGTTGGTGGTGGTGTATCTTCTGTTGTTGCTGTTGTAGCTGGCATTGTTGTTCTTATTGCTAGCGTTATTTTTGTTGATCATGTTACTGTTCATCTTGTTGTAATTGTTGTTGTTGCTGCTCTGTTCTTGTTATCAATGGCGCCGTTTCCGTTTTTCGCTGTTTCTGTTGATGTTGTAACTCGTCACTGCTACTCCTCCTACTGTTATTCTGCTTTTTCATTGTGGCTGTTATTGTTGTTATTATTATCGTGGATGCTGTTGTTGTCGCTGTTATATTTTTGGCAAGGTCAAAAGAAGAGGAACAAATTATCAGTTTAAACCAAACACTTCCTGAGCTTACCTATTTTTCGTTTCTTAACGATGGAACTGAACCCGGAACCATGTGGCTGGTAAGCAAACTACTTACCACACAGCCACTCCTGAGCCTATGGCCACACCTGCGCATGTATA
>NC_068997.1:49044649-49046953 GCF_001194135.2 Octopus bimaculoides | reverse complement strand
GGAGAATGTACGAAAAAACAACAACATACGAGGACAGGTGGTGTAAATAACAAAAGGATGTATTAATATGACGCTCGGGAATACGGAAAGTCTTTGACGTTTCGAGCTACGCTCTTCAACAGAAAGAATACGGAGACAAGGAGAAAAACACGGAGAAAAAAAATTGAATAGTGTTCGGTCAATCATATATATATATATATACACACGCATATATATATATGTGTATGTACGTATGTATGTATGTATGTATGTATGTATAGATAATAGGTGCTCGGGGAGGGGGAACGAAAGGTAAAACCATTTATAAATCAATGGGCCTCTAACTAGGCATTCAGAGAAGCGAGTTTGTGCTGGTCAGTGCTGGTCAGTACCGTGGGTCATTAGAACAACGTTTGCTGGAGTAAGGATCGAGTTGAACCACTAGACAGATAGAAAATTGACGATTATGAGCACAGAGGTCAGTATTACTAAAAATTTTGCTAAGAAGAGAAAACGATCCATGAAAGTTTGGATAGAGGTGAACAACGCATACATCGCTCCTTTGTCTATTGTCTTGTTCCGGTTTTCATCTCACTAGATACAGCTATTTTTCGCTTCCTAACGATGGAACTAAACCCGGAACCATGTGGTTGGTAAGCAAACTACTTACTACATATTTGTATATATGTATATATACACGCATATATATATATATATATATATATATATGTGTGTGTGTGTGTGTGTGTGTGTGTGTGTGTGTGTGTGTGTGTGTGTGTGTGTGTGTGTGTGTGTGTGTGTGTGTGTGTGTGTGTGTGTGTGTGTGTGTGTGTGTGTGTGTGTGTATGTATGTACAGATAATAGCTTCTCGGAGAGGGAGAAACGAAAGGTAAAACCAGTTTATAAATCAAGAAAAGTAAACGTATGGCGACAGCAATGACGGTGGTGGTGGTGACAGTCGTGACTGTAATGGTGGGAGGTAGGGTTAAAGTCATCGATAAGCATAAGAACATGGATCTGTAATCATTATGTCAATGCTTCTGATACTAAAAGCAGTTGGAGTGGTACCTGCAATAAAGTACACTTTATTTCTATTTGTCTGAGCTATAAGTACAAGATATGCATTGAGGTTGTCTGATTCAGCTCGACATAGTCACTTCCTTCATATTAATGGGTTGAAATTAATACACATAAATTACAAATGTAAGGCAAAAGGTGGCTTGTTTAGTAAAAAATACCGTTTGGTCAACGCAGTTGCAATTTTCAGTTCTGACTATTTCACTTTACTTCACCTTTGGGCATAAGGCCAGAAATTTTTGAGGGATGGATACAAGTCGATTACGTCGATCCCTGTGCTCAGTTCAAGCTTAATTTATCGACCTCGAAAGGATGAAACGCAAAGTTGACGTCGGCGTAGATTTAACACAGACCATAAGGAGTCTGAAGAAATGCTGCCATACTTTCTGCAAACGCGTGACTTTAGTGATAGATATGATAATGTAATCCATAAAATCCATTTCTAATAATATGCCTGTTCGGCTGATAATTCGCTTACCACTCGTGACGGTATTTTAATAATACCATCCCTATATATATATATATATGTATATATATATATATATACACCTATCTATCTATTTATGTGTCTGTCTGTTTGTCTGTCTATCTCTCATTGTATCTATGTAGTATATAATTGTCTATAACTATCTATCGTGGAGGCGCAATAGCCCAGTGGTTAGGGCAGCGGACTCGCGGTCATAGGATCGCGGTTTCGATTCCCAGACCGGGCGTTGTGAGTGTTTATTGAGCGAAAACACCTAAAGCTCCACGAGGCTCCGGCAGGGGGTGGTGGCGAATCCTGCTGTACTCTCTCACCACAACCTTCTCTCACTCTTACTTTCTGTTGTGCCTGTAATTCAAAGGGTCACACTGTGTCATGCTGAATATCCCCGACCGAGAACTACGTTAAGGGTACACGTATCTGTGGAGTGCTCAGCCACTTGCACGTTAATTTCACGAGCAGGCTGTTCCGTTGATCGGATCAACTGGAACCCTCGACGTCGTAAGCGACGGAGTGCCAACAACATAAGTATCTATCTATCTAGCTAGTTATCTATCTATTTATCCATATGTCCATCTATCTACCTCTCTATCTATTTCGCTGTCAGTCTATCTTTCTATCAATGAATGTATGTTTCTGTATCTATCTATCTGTCTGTCTATCTATCTATTTCTCTATCTGTCTATGTTTATCTATCCGTATCTTCTCTCTCTCTCTCTCTCTCTCTCTCTCTCTCTCTCTCTCTCTCTCTCTCTCTCTCTCTC
>NC_068997.1:49041171-49043980 GCF_001194135.2 Octopus bimaculoides | reverse complement strand
TGTATGTCTGTGCTTGTCCCCCCCCCCCACCATTGCTTGAGAATCGATGCTGGTGTGTTTACGTCCCCGTAATCTAGCGGTTCGGCAAAAGAGACCGATAGAATAAATACTAGGCTTACAAAGAATAAGTTCTGGGATCGATTTGTTCGACTAAAGGCGTTGCTCCAGCATGGCCGCAGTCAAAGGACTGAAACAAATATAAGAGTAAAAGAGTAGGTATGCCTGTGTGGTTAAGAAGTAAGTTTCGCAAGCGCGTGGTCCCCGGTTCAATCTCAGTGTGACACCATGGCCAGATATCTCCGAGGTGAATCGCAGAAATTCTCAAGTGATTGCATAAAACGCTCCTGACGTCGCCACTGTGATGATATTTGGAGCCGTGGCGAGTGATGGAAGTGTCATGGTCCCACACTTTATTGAGTTTGGCTTGAAGATCGGCACAAAGGAGTATCTGGACATCCTAAAGAATTCTCTGTTACCTTGAATGGAGCCAGTTTGGGCTTGACAATGTGATGCATATCCAGGATTCTGCACCATGTCATGGGTCAAAAGCAACACAGGGCTTCCTTGGTGAGAAGGTGCCATTTTTTTGTGAGAGCCAATATCTAGCCCAGTAATAGCCCAGATCTCAATCTTCTAGATTACTTTGTTTATGGGGCGTACTTCAAGCAAAGACCGCACTCGAGTGGCAACCGTTTTAAGACGTGCATCGTGCGTGCCACACGCAAAGTGGAAAAGATGGGGGTTGCGGCAGCTGCAAAAAATTTCGCTTTCGCGTGGAGACAGTAATTGCCCAAAAGGGCGACCTTATTGAATGATAAATGTTTTTGTTGTAATAAATATTACATTAAAATTGTATTTATTACCATTATTTTATGTTGTAATAAATGTTACAATAAAATTATATCTATCTACTACGATTACTTTCGTATTTACAACCAGTTTTATGCATCGTAAAAATTATCTCAATTTATCTGCAAGACCCTGAATATGTGTGTGTGTAGTGAATGCACGTGGCTTAGTGGTTCGGGCATTCGGCTCACGAACGTAAGGTCGTGAGTTCGATTCCCAGCGACGCGTTGTGTCCTTGAGCAAGACACTTTATTTCACGTTGCTCCAGTCCACTCAGCTGGCAAAAATGAGTAGTACCTGTATTTTCAAAGGGCCGGCCTTGTCACGCTGAGTCTCCCTGAGAACTACCTTGGTGGGTACACGTGTCTGTGGAGTGCTCAGTCACTTGCACGTTAATTTCATGAGCAGGCTGTTCCGTTGATCGTATTAGCTGAGACCCTCGTCGTCGTAACCGACGGAGTGTTCTGTGTGCGTGTACATATATATATGTACATACATACATACATACATACATACATACATACATACATATATATGTGTGTGTCCTAATGTTTTACAGGCTCTCCCGCGCTAGGCGAACGGCAAAAGTGTTGAGTGTCGATCGAATACCACCACGAAGCACTTTTACAACATTCTAAAGATTCTATCGGATCTAGTTCAAAACAGGAGCGCCAGTATTTTCTTAACGAAACACTTTGAAACTTGGGACACTGGTAGAATGTGTCATATAAAACATCTTTTTCTCTTAGTCTTCTTAAGAAAAATTATTAGATTGCAACTTATTTCATGTTAAAGTTGTCGTATTTCTGTAATTTCAACCAATGACTGACGTCCATTCAGCCGAATACAGTAAGTGCTGACTACGTAAACAAACGATTCTCAAACAATTCTGGCGATGATAAAATTATTATTTCCTTGTCAAAAAATGGCTGAAGCATATTGGCAGTAGCTAATAAACCTTTCTATTATAGGCACAAGGCCTGGTTTTTTAGGGAAGGAGCAAGTCAATTATATACGCTGTGCGTATCTGTGTTTGTACTTATTTTCTGTTCAACAACTTTTCGCTAATTTTTTATGTACCGTGATTTGAGGAATATTTGGCTGCTATTTCTAGGATTAACCCTAACCCTAACCCTTGGAGATTAAATACGCTTTACACCACTTAAACCGCCAAAGGAGTAACTATAAACAGCTGAATACTTGTCAGTGATTGGTTGAAATTATCGAAATAAGACAATTTTTTACATGAAATAACTTCGAATACAAAAATTTTTTTCTGTTCTATAACACAAAATAGATAAGTATACGAAGTTTGAAAGTCTTTCGGTACCAAAAACACTACATAATACATAAATGAAAACTGGTGCCCCCCGTTTTGAACTAGATCCATTCTATCATCTCGTCGTCCGTAACAACCTCCTTTGTTTGGTGACATTAAAAATAGTCAATATAAACTTTATCCATTAATCTGAAGCGCAAACATGACACACAGAATGTGTAACCGCAGGTCAATGACTGATAAACGATCTGTAAATCTAAGCCGTAACCAAACGATTAGAAAGACCGCGCTGTGGACGGTATTCTGTTAGCCACTTGATGATATTTTCACATTTAATTCCAATTTCTAACAATTATTTCTATCCGGAGGCGCAATGGCCATGTGGTTAGGGCAGCGGACTCACAGTCACAGGATTGCGGTTTCGATTCCCAGACCGGGCGTTGTGAGTGTTTATTGAGCGAAAACACTTAAAGCTCCATGAGGGGATGGTGGTGAACTCTGCTGTACTCTTTCACCACAACTTTCTCTCACTCTTACTTCCTGTTTCTGTTGTGCCTGTAATTCAAAGGTTCAGCCTTGTCACGCTGAATATCCCCCAAGAACTACGTTAATGGTGCACGTGTCTGTGGAGTGCTCAGCCACTTGCACGTTAATTTTACGAGCAGGCTGTTCCGTTGATCG
>NC_068997.1:49038444-49041161 GCF_001194135.2 Octopus bimaculoides | reverse complement strand
TTAATTTTACGAGCAGGCTGTTCCGTTGATCGGATCAACCGGAACCCTCGATGTCGTAAGCGACGGAGTGCCAACAACAACAATTTCTTTGCATAATAGTGATCATTTGGTTAGTAAATATTGCTTTCATTATTTTATCACAGTTGTAATCTCTCTTTTTTAAACAAACATCACAGTAGTCCAACAGAGGGGAAAAGAAGTTTGTCACGTAGTACCTTCCCTTCAAAGCAATACAGAGATTTCAGTTCAGCAGCTCATCTGAGAGAGAGAGAGAGAGAGAGAGAGAGAGAGAACATTGCAAACAATGAATGAAATAAACATGAAAGAAAAAAATCGTACAAATAAAAAGGCATTACTACAAATATATACGACCCCGACTTTGTTGCCTCATGTTGTTGTTGGCACTCCGTCGCTTACGACGTCGAGGGTTCCAAGACATATAAATAGATGTAGTCTGGCCGTGGTAGGTGTGTTGAGTTGCAGTTGTGTAGCGGTTGAGTAGAGATCATCCGAAGGTGCTAGATAGCAGTAGCTTGAGACGTAATAGTACGTATGTATGCGTGTATGTATGTATGTATGTATGTATGTAAGTGCGTGTGTATGCATGTAATGTATATATGTGATGTTTGTGTGTACATCCTTTTGTGACCATTCGCATCCTCATAATGACATGCCCTTTCTTTTCCAGGTCTGCTTCAGCTTTGCCTTCCCTCCATCCATGACTTTTGAAGTAAATGTAGCTCATTAAGTATGTTGGAAGAGAGGGAATTATTCTCATCAGAGTAATCTGGATGTTTATGCTTACTAAATCCCAGGATTTGTGAGACGCGTTGATTATTTGCATTTCTCAATAGGAACCAGAAGTCACTAGCAACTGAGGGATTATTCGTATCTTGGAGTTTTTCAAGTGTTATACCCAGTTTGGTCTGAAGTTGAAGTTTGACAGTAGTGTTTTTAAAGTTTTTTGTAGATTTAGCTCGGAACTGAGTTTCAACTTAAGTAATTAGAACTTAAGTAATTAGAAACTTAAGTAATTAGAAACTTAAGTAATTAGAACTTGCTTTTGTCGAGTGTTAATAATACGGTTACAACCACAGTAATTTATTACTTGATCCAAGGAGTGGGGCACAGAAGGCACGAGTCAGTTTCATCGATTTCCTATCAACAATCATATAATCAAGTTGGTGTCCTATATTTACCGCGTGCATGTTGGCAGGTTGTTTTTGCACTTGTGTTTCTGTTGAACTAACCTGTTGGTGATGGCAAGGTGTCATAAAACACAAGTGGCTCTAAGGTGTGTGTCATTTCCGTTGAAACAGTGTCTTAGTGATAATGATGTGACATGAAGCACAGATGAGTAGATGTGCATCATTTGCATTTTCTTTCCAAACATCTTGACTGCTTGTCATTTTGTTCTATGCAATACGATTTGACCCAATTCTGGCGTTGAAACCATCAAAAATGAAGAAAAAGTGGTCAGTAGATGACACATTACCAAGGGTTTGGTCTCTCTCTCTCTCTCTCTCTCTCTCTCTCTCTCTCTCTCTCTCCCCTTCATTCTCTTTCGCTGAAAGAAATCGCCACTGTCTTCAGAACTGGAGAGAGATAAATTAAGTAGCGTAGATGGTGGAGATCGGTGAAGTGGGGCGCAGATGGTCATCGGATGAGAGGAAATAGGAGGAGTAGTCCGCTCCAGTTGACGCTTGTTCGGTATGCGGCATTGATAAGTCAAAGCAATGACGAAACATCGGTGTCTGCCATTCAGAGAAGGGACCTAATGTGAGTTGTTGAGCTTGACTATGACTTACTTTCAGGTATTTTTTTACACCAAGCGCATAGAGAAAATATTCTTTTCTACTCTAGGCGTAAGGCACAAAATTTTTGGGGAGGAGGCCAGTCAATTAAATAGACCCCAGTACGCCACTGGTACTTAATTTATCGACCTTGAAAGGATGAAAGGCATAGTTGACCTCGGCAGAATTTGAACTCAGAACGTAAAGACAGACGAAATACCGCTAAGTATTTCGCCAGGTGTGCTAACTTCTCTGCCAGTTCGCCGCCTTGGATAGAAAATATATTCTCTTATACCTAAAAACCGCAGCCGACCCACGAACTAACAGCACACATACATTGTGTATGCGTGTTCGATTATTGTTATATTCCACGAGCTGCCTCTAATTCATATTTGGAATATATGTTTAGTCTCAAATCTAGATCGCGATTGGTCAAAATTGTTAATAAAAAGAGAGAGAGAAAGAAAAGTAGGGGAAGAAACCCATGACGAACACGAAAAGCAACCGTCTTTTCCGTTTAATCAAGCATTCATAATTCATAAAGGAGCCTAAGATTTTTGCCGTCGTATTGTCATATTCTTTTTATTGGTTATCTTTGCTGCACTTTGAGCTGATACGATAGCACCACATGCAAAGCGGAGCTAGATAAGCAGATTTAAACAAGTGGCGAGACAAGATGACTCAGAGAAACTTCAAACTATACATGAGAAGGAAAAAAAAAACGAAATAGAGAAGACTTGTTGACATATAGGCGTAGTAGTGGCTGTGTGGTAAGTAGCTTTCTTACCAACCACATGGTCCCGTGTTCAGTCCCACTGCGTGGCACCTTGGGCAAGTGTCTTCTACTATAGCCTCGGGCCGACCAAACCCTTGTGAGTGGATTTTGTAGACGGAAACTGAAAGAAGCCCGTCGTATATATGTGA
>NC_068997.1:49034842-49037718 GCF_001194135.2 Octopus bimaculoides | reverse complement strand
AGCAAAGGTATTTGCCATTATGATGCTTGTAATGGTGAAGTTAGCGGTGGCAGTCCTACAAATATATAGACACACACACCAACATACATACATACATACATACATACACATAAAGTAGCTTACTTACCAACCACAAGGTTCCGGTTTCAGTCCTACTGCGTGGAACCTTGGGCAAGTATCTACTACTATAGCCTTGGGCCGACCAAAGCCTTGTGAGTGGATTTTGTAGACGGAAACTGAAAGAAGCCCGTCGTATATATGTGAGTGTGTATGTTTGTGTGTGTGTGTTTATGTGTATGTTTATGTATGTGTATGTGTGTCTGTGTTTGTTCCCCACCATCCCTTGACAACCGATGTTGGTGTGTTCATGTCCCCCGTAACTTAGCGGTTCGGCAAAAGAGACCGATAGAATAAGTAGTAGGCTTACAAAGAATAAGTCCTGGGATTGATTTGTTCGACTAAAGGCGATGCTCCAGCATGGCCGCGGTCAAATGCCTGAACAAGTAAAAGAATAAAAAAATAAAAGAAAAGAATGCACACACATACACACACACACATATATATATATATATTCATATATATATATATATATGCATATCTATTATATAAATTGGACATGGGTGATCGTTGTATTCTTGTATTTTTTCTTTCTGTCTTCTCTTGCCAAACGGCTGGGTAGACTCGCGTGAAAAATGGCACACAGGTGGAGACAGGTCCATACATTGTCTTGCCATTTGTATTTTTTTCTAGCCCCCATAGTTACCGAGAAAATATATTAAAACTTTTTCTAATGGAATTCCCCATTCAAAGGTGATTGCGCCTGCCTTTCAGCCGTGGTTTGGGCGATTTTCATCAAACCAATTTTATGAAATAGAGCGATTTTTTTTACATATTGAGAGGAGGGTTCGCTTTTCAAAAATTTCAGTACAAAGGGAAGAAAAAATTAGGATTCAATTTCTTTTTGACTATTTTACGCAAAGCTGAGCGTAAAAGCGCAGAAGGGTTTATCGATTCACATGCAGCGAGAAGTTAGCAATGCATGCAAGCTGCTTCACGTCAAAGGGTGTCAATCGATTTCTGTTTCAACGTTACATGTATGTTTGGGTACTTATTAAGTCACTTAGCCTGCACAAGTTGAAACCGCTTGATCTGAGGTTCGAATACCAGCAAGCTCATATGCATGTTTGAGTTTATAGGAATTGTAGACTAAAATCAATGTGGCGAAAAATAATGAAAAATATTTATGCAATTAATTATGTTTTACATTGACTAAAGTTATCTATTATATAAATTGGACATGGGCGATCGTTGTATTCTTGTCTAATATATAAATCCCGTTCTGTCTGTCTGTTGGTGCGTTTATAACTCGTGTATTGTTCATACGATCACGCTGAAATTTTAAACATGGATACATATTTTCAAAATTGTCCGTTTCAAAGTGAGAATCGCTATTTTTGTAATCTTTTTGTCCTATTTCTTCCGTCATGCTGTTCATTAGAAGCAATGAGTTGCTCAGACATCCGGCACATACCATTTCGCTAGCAACAAGGAAAGTACAGGATGACAGTCAGCCAAAATCATCGCAATACTGTCTCTTTTCTGTCCTCTCTCTGTCCCCTTCTCTCAATACGTAGAGTGCTCAATACGATTATCTAACTTAAAGCAACAGTCGTCAAATGCCAAAAGCCCAAGAACTGTTAATACACACATATATACATACATAAGACAGTAAGGTGTGATTTGAGGGAGATTTGGCTGTTATTTCTACCAGGTCTGGATACGATGTAGAAGTCTCCCTCATTGGCTCATCTAATATATAATCCCGTTCTGTCTGTCTGTTTTTTTGTGCGCTTATAACTCGAGTATTGTTCATCCGATCGCGCTGAAATTTTAAACATGGAAACACGAGAGAGCGAGGCGTTCCGCAATCTAAAAAACATTTTCAAAATTGTCAGTTTCAAAGTGAGAATCGCTATTTTTGTAATCCTTATGGCCTGTCCATCAGATGATTAAAACTTCCATTACACCGTCCAAGTTAACTCTCTTCACTTATACAAACCGTCCAATGGACGGGGGAGGGGGTCGTTTGCTAGTATGTATATATATATATATATATACGCATATATGGGTACAGGACGTCACAAACCGTAAACAGCATGAAATACGAAAACAAATGAGTTGAGTACGCAAACAACGAGAAAAACAAATGGAAAATAGGACAAGTAACATAAAGAACGACCCTTCATCAGTTGTCGGCTGTCTATCTACTCCTCATTTCGAGCATTCAACGACAATATGAGTCTTCGAAGACAGTTGCTCCCTTAAGTACCAAAATAAAATTTGGGATTTATGGAGGGTCAAAGCTGGGAACAAAAACAGGACAATGGAGACATACAAGGAAACTGAAGGCCGCTTTATTTTACTAAACCATTATTTGTCGTTCACAAGAGAATCTATCAGATGTGTGTATATATATATATATATATTCGCCCTTTTTAAAACCTAGCCAGGCTCATGGGCCCGGTTTCTATGGCATATGTCTTCCCCTCAACTGGACGGGACGCCAGTCCATCGCAGCATTACTCAAGAAACAGGAAGAAAGAGTGAGAGAAAGTTCGGACGAAAGAGTACAACAGGGGTCGCCACCACCCCCTGCCGGAGCCTCATGGAATTTTAGGTGCTTTCGCTCAATAAACACACACAATACCTGGTCTGGGAATCAAAACCGCGATCCTCCGACCGCGAGTCCATTGCCCTAACCACTGGGCCATTGCACCTCCACATATATAAATATATATATATATCAAATGCACACACCCACCCACATACACACACACACACTATCACGTCCTCACTTTGTTGTTTTTTTGTTTTTT
>NC_068997.1:49029224-49034832 GCF_001194135.2 Octopus bimaculoides | reverse complement strand
TAATGTTGATGGTTTTTCATGTGCCTAAAGATAGCAGCCAAAGCCCGCTCAGATCTCACGCTACTGCTTTGGGCTTGATAAGGACACATTGAATGTAATCTACATTACCCTGAAAAATATATAATCTCACTGGAAATTTAATTTTATCAAAGTTGAGAGGATGCTAAATATACCGGCAATTTATAGGGAAATATTCAAAAATTGATAAATACTAAATCTCTGGCAGAAATTATCTCATACATATCCTTTCAATATCTTTCAGAATCACTCTCATATATATTTTATCTCTCAAGTATTAAGTTACATAAGACAATCAGTCAATAAAACAGACATACTTTAAATTACTAATATTTTTTACTGCTTAGTGAGAGGGAAAAGCGAAGCCCTTATCATACTATCGTACTTGATGGCAATAAGATATGCAGCGGCAACTCATACAGAATCACCCAAAATTTTTTAATCCTTGTTCTCTGACGGAAATTACTTCATACATGATCGTTCATTAATCTTTGCTAATGACTCTTGTATATATTTTATCTCTCAAGTATTAAGTTACATTAGACAAAATGTCAGTAAAACAAACATAATTTAAACAAGAGCATTCGGAGAGCACAAACCTCCGCCAAGGCAACACCAACGTCCTATCAATGAGTTTCGGATGCCGGGGTGGAAACTCACACCACCATCTCTTCAGTTATCTTGCCATTGAAAATTGCTATGAAAATGACTCCAGAGACAAGTGACTAGGTCGGTCCTTTGAAATACAGATACTACTCATTTTTGGCAGCTGAGCAGACTAGAGTAATGTGAAATAAAATGTCTTGCTCAAGGACACAACGTGTCACTGGGAATTGAACTCATGACCTTGTGATTATGAGTCGAATGCCCTAACCACTAAGCCATGTACCTTCACAATACTAAGATTATATTGCTATTAAATATCTACATTTCAGCTTGCTTTGCTTCACTTTCATTTTGCATGTAACAATATCTAATTATATAACTGAATGTTATATATAAACAAACAATGCACTCCTTTCATACGGTTTGCACCAAAAGAGATGGGCTCAATTTTCCATTACACATAAATGTAGATAGGATAACAGTATTCACAATGATATTATGTTTGGTAAAGAAAACTAACTTTATTGAAAATCAATCAAAGTGTATGTGTGTATATATAAAATTTATTACCAATATTTCGCTAGTTATTTTTCATTGCTTTATAAATGCACATTCTTTCAACATGATGGCAATTCATCGGATATGTCTATTTTATGTTTTCCACTGTTGACTTTTGAGCTTCCTTCATGTTGCCATGTTGCATTTCTTGCCAGTCTTCTTTTCATATGCATGCCATACATATACTTATGTATATACATCATAGCAATATAAGATACAATGATATCAAACCAATGTAAAACACGCTACCTTAGAGATAGCATGTTAACACTAGTGTGTACATGTGCGAAAGTATGAGCTCACAATATCTTCCAGATTACAACCTTTAAAAGAACATCTCAGCTATCATTAGTGGTTTCACAGTTCTTCTCGGGGACAAGAGACACCTGTACCCCCCAGGCCACAATAACCTGAGGGGTTTTTGTGCAGGTATTGCTGGTGGTAATCTTCGGCATAGTAAAACTTCATTGCTGGACATATTTCAGTAGTTATAGCTGGGAAGCCTTTTTTTTTTAGCGCTACCTCATACTTTTCCTTTGTTTCTTGTGCTTCCTTCAGCTGCTGCTCACCGTAGCAATAGATGGCTGACCGATATGTTGTACCAATGTCATTTCCTTGTCGCATTCCTTGGGTTGGGTTGTGACTCTCCCAGAATATCTGTAATAATGATAACAAAAATAATAATGATAATAATAATAATAATAAAAATAATCTGTGCAGGATGTGCAAAAGATTGTCTTAACGGGAATGTTTTTGCTTTTTCTCTCTGTCTCTCTTCCTCGTTTTTTTTATTCTTGTCACATGACTTTGCAAGTGAACAATCTGGTGTCTTTATTTTAATGGCCTACTAAAGTATACAGTGAGTTTCTTTGCCCTAGGTGTCGGGAAAACACTTGGCAAGAAATGGAAACAAAATAGAAAGAAGAAGGAGGAGGAGGAGCAGAAGAAGAAGAGGAGGAGGAGGAGGAGGAGGAGCAGAAGAAGAAGAGGAGGAGGAGGAGACGTCATGACAATATAGCATGGATTGTCCATTGGACACTTTGCAACAAGTATGGACTTGACAGAGCAAAAAAAGTTGTACGAACATAAACTCGAAAGCATCATGCTGTAACTTTAACTTAAATACAGTCAACAACATTGAATGAGTTGTGCTAAAGCTAAAAACACTGCATCTGGGAATCCATTAGAGTATAAAACTATGCAGATAAGTTGCAGTTTTAAGTTGGCCCAGAGTTACCTCTCTTCAATATTTCTCTGAATGATAAATGTAATTAAGAGTTAATGTGAGGGTAGGTAGCCTGAATGATAAATGTAATTAAGAGTTAATGTGAGGGTAGGTAGCCTGAATGATAAATGTAATTAAGAGTTAATGTGAGGGTAGGTAGCCGGAATGATAAATGTAAACCAGAGAAGACGAAGAGATAATTAAATGTTAATATGTTTAACATTATATGGTGATAGTGTGAAGTAGGAACTTTGAAGGATAAATATAGACCAGAGAGAGCATATATCAAATAGATCAGAAAAGACCAGAGATAATTAACTTTAACCCTATCATGTTTCTGGTATACTTTAACCCTATGTTCCTGGTATACAAGAATAGCATAAACGAAACCTTTATTGGGTTCCCAGCAAAAAGATAATGAACAACTCACACAGAAACAGATGGTAAAATACTAAAAACTGGCAATTAGTCTCTTTCCAACTTTTTAGTCATGCGTGTTTATGACTCATTGCTAAAGGTGTTCTCCATAGTTGTTGTTTGTTTTTGTTTTTAATCTTTTTTTTTTTTTTAAAGAAGACAATTTTGCAATGAAATGAGTACCTGATGAACCCAGCACTTCATCTTGTAAATGAGCAAGGCCTAAACTTTTTGCAGTTGAAGAAATCATTGATATTTACACTTATGCAGACAATGAGAATGTTTTGGACAAACAGACAAGAGAAAGTGATGAGGGAAGGAGCAATTCAGGAGAACGAATGCAATTGTTGAAAATAGGCTTATTATTATTATTATTATTATTATTATTATTATTCAGTAGTCTTATTTTTATAACGTGCTTTCACCACACCACCGAGCGCAGCTCTGTGTGCTTTGGGTATGTGCTGTGGTTTGCTGTGGTGCTCTTATGTTTACTGTATTGAAAGTGTTTTGCGTAGGATGTGTGCAGTGCCCAGTAGTGCAATTTTCTGTATGTTATATATATTTGTAAGTCCTGGTGTTTTTGTTATGTATTTGTCTGAATATTTTTTTTATTATACCTAAGGCACCTACTATGATAGGAATTGTTTCTGTTTTTAGATTCCACATTCGAGTTACCTCTATTTCCAGGTCTTTGTATTTTGAAAGTTTTTCCATTTCTTTTAGGGAAACGTTGTCATCTGCTGGTATTGATACATCAATTAGAAAGCATTTTTTTTCTTCATGGTCTTTGACAACTATATCTGGTCTATTGGCCTTAATTTCTCTATCTGTGTGTATTGGCATATCCCAGAGTATTATTATTATTATTATTATTATTATTATTATTATTATTATTATTATTCTCCAAATCTATTTTTTTCTATTTGTGATTCTGCCCATTAGTTTGTCTGCAATGGACCACTATGGTAGTTGAGAGAAAGACCTATTACTGTTGTTCTCCTGATACCTTTTGGTGATTAGTTTGCCTGCAGTCATTACTCTTGAGTTGTACATGCAACCATTTATTTTCTTGCTTGGGAGACCAAGTGGAGGATAAAGTCAGACACAGGAGCCCAGATCTGAGAGGGTTAATGCTAATGTTTTTTAACAATGTTTGAAACTAGTTAAAGAAGAAAAAGTTAAGAGGTTTTAAGTGGTGGTTATTTTCTTAAGTTTACTGTAGTTGAGAACTAAATAAACTGTTTCTCATTTGTTATCACTGGTCTTTTAAATATTCTCTTTTACTGCAGACGTCAAGTTTCTTTCAGCAAACAAGAAATAGTTTGGCTGTTATTGCGATAGTTTGTTGCTAGGATACACTATCTGTAAAGTGAATTTTGGATTATATTTTTAAATTAATATAACTGAACTTATAAAATTTGAGGCATTCTCCCAGCACATCAAATACCTGATGTATGCATACATTTCTGTCTGTTTATAAATCTGGTAAGCAAATGAATGATTATATTTTGCTGAGGAAAACAATAAAACTGAAACTTATTCCAAGTTGTCTCCTTTACTACCAAAACTCAGATTATTTTTTTCCCCTTACTACGTTTCTGATTTATATTTATAATAAAAAGGGAGCTGTGAATCACGTCATTTCAAAACCTGTTTTGCTTTGTTCTGTTAATTTCGAGTTGTCTCCCTGGGACTTGTTAGGGTTATCTAAATATTGTTCAGCAATGTTTATCATTCCACTATACACGTGTGGTCTATGTCAAATCTTGAATAATTCATTGCTGTGCTCACTGAAGGTGTACTCAGAATCCACCTTCTGTACCATGGCCATATGATCCAGCTTCAGGCCCCACAGACAGACAGGTTCATTTTCACTCTTTAGTCGAAAGGCATCCTCAAGCTCATGCTTGAGGCTCAACTTGTGGCCCAATTTGTGGCCCAACTTGTGAGCCACAAGTTGGAGTATAAGCTTGCCCATGAGTCAGAGGTTAGAATCTGAGTACGCCAGTCTCTAAGCTCCCTGGCACACTCACAATCCAGCCTCTGTCCCATAAGTGTACTCATGTACTAGTATAAACATGCCGGAGTCCTGCCCATACTTCAGCATCTTCTGCATCACAAGCACACTTGGCGTATCTTTCTCTGTTGCACAACCTTGTTCGTACTTCAGCCTCTAGTTCACAAGCACACACGAGCACTAGCCCCAGGCCCAGAGCCATGCTAATATTTCAGCCTCTAGCACACAAACACACTTGCCCACCAGCCCCTAACTCAGAGCTATGTTCATACTTCAGACTCTGGCCCACACAAATCTGTGCACCAGTTCCTGGCCCCGAGTCATGCTCATACTTCAGCCTCTGGATCGCAGGCACACTTGTGTACCTTCCTCTATTGCAGAACCATTTTCATACTTCAGCCTCTAGGCTACAATCATACTTGAGCACTAACCCCTGGCCCAGAGTCATGCTAATACTTCAGCATCTGGTCCACAAGCACACTTGTGCACCAGTGACCTGGTACATAGCCTTGCTCACCACACCAGCCCCTATTCCATAGACATGTTCATGAACTGGTTTCAATCCCACAGCCATCAGCCATACTCATGTTCCTGGTTATATCTCGCAAGCATGTTGCAAATCCATGCTCTAGTTCACAGGCATGGACACACTTCATTTTCTGGCCCACAGGCACACTCATTCCCTGGCTTTATCCCTCAGTCATGCTCACACTTCAACCCCTAATGAAAAACATCACAATAACATTTGAATTACAGATACAATC
>NC_068997.1:49027520-49028819 GCF_001194135.2 Octopus bimaculoides | reverse complement strand
CTCACAACCTTACGATTGTGATCTGAACACCTTTAGCCATTAAACCAAGTGCCTTCTCATGGAGAGCAAAGAGCTAATAATCCTTTTCCATTCTGCTATAGGCACAAGGCCTGAAATTTTTCAGGGAGGGACCAGTTGATTACATTGACCCCAGTGTTTCACTGGTACTTATTTCATCGATCCCGAAAGGATGAAAAGCAAAGTTGACCTCGGCAAAATTTGAACTCAGAACGTAGTGATGGGTGAAATACTACTAAGCATTTTGTCCAGCATGCTAACGATTCTGCCAGCTGACTGCCTTAAGCAAAGAACTAATAATGACAATAATGAAAAGCAACAAAAAATAAGAAGCAGAGAGAGTTGGGGAGGGGGAGGAGGAAGAGATGGAAAAGTAAGACAAAGAGGAGTCAGATATTAATTAAGTGATGACCCCAGGCTGTGGTAAATAGGAAACTGCTTCATAAGATGAGGGCCAAACAACTGGATTTCTTGGGTGTGTGATGAGGAAAGAAGGCCTGAAGAATTTTGCAATGAGTGGAGAGATTGAAGGGAAAAGAAGGAGAGGAAGGAAAAGTAAGTAGGGCACATAAAATACACCATTTTGAGCGTGGCCGTTGCCAGTGCCCGCCTGACTGCCCCTCGTGCCGGTGGCACGTAAAAGCACCCACTACACTCTCGGAGTGTTTGGCATTAGGAAGGGCATACAGCTGTAGAAACTCTGCCAGATCAGATTGGAGCCTGGTGCAGCCTTCTGGTTTCACCAGTCCTCAGTCAAATCGTCCAATCCATGCTAGCATGGAGAGTGGACGTTAAACAATGATGATGATGATGATGATGATGATGATATGAATGTCAATCTTGAGAAACAGGTTGTAAGAAAGAGGCATTAAACATCAAGAACTATTTCAGAAAACAAAGAATAGTGAATTGTGGCTGGACATGACCACCACTGTGGACATGGCTCCTAAAAAGAAAGGAAGAGAGAAAGAAAGATCCAAAGCAAATTACTGACCTTGAGTAAATCCACGTATTTCACCTCACTAGGATTGAACTGCATACGTACAACTTCGGCATGATTTGTTTTTCCTGAACAAATTTCGTTATATGTTGGGTTCTCTGTATGACCCCCAGAATATCCAACCTGTCGGAGAAAATTTTGCTTCATTTTAGAATAATACAGTTCTATATTTAAGAGATGAGGAATTTTGTACATTTGACGTATATATATATATATATATATATATATATATATATATAGACAACATATTTTTATACATGCAAGGCCACAGGTGGTGAAAT
>NC_068997.1:49021945-49025614 GCF_001194135.2 Octopus bimaculoides | reverse complement strand
AGGGTTAGGGTTAGGGTTAGGGTTAGGGTTACGGTTTGAATTAGGGTTAGGTTTACTCTGTGGATCTATATAAAAACCGGGATGGGGATCGAAATTTTGAAATTGAGATTTTTGAAAATTTTTTTCCAGAATCGGATTTTCCATGGTCTGAAACATAGGATTCCGTAAAAAAAACAAAATTTAAAAGTGGGGGTATACCCAGATTACATATACTCCATCTCCACCAATCCATGTATTGATAACTATCCTGTTGCAGAGACATAAGGCGACTGCTTGAGACTCTGAAATTTTTGTCTAACAAACGAGTATCATCATACAAGGGAGGTTATTCATCTCCAATCTTCTGTGAAAAACATGTCTGGTGATGAGAAAATATTACCTTGCTTGGTAACAGGCGATGCTTGGCAACAAGAAAGGCATCTACCTCAATAAATTCCATCTGACCCATGCAAGCATGGTAAAGTGGATGTTAAACAATGACTTACTTGTGTAGAAAAAACACCAGGCACATTCCAGAACCTTTTCTCAGCACCCCAGAAACAACCCATACCTAAAACAAAGATTTGATTCTGTATTACACACACGAGAGATAAAATATCATTTAATGCACAGAGTATAAAGATACGAACTACTAATAGTTTCATCAGAGCCTAAAGATTGCTTGGAGACACAAAGTATGTTATGGAAACTTGTCTAGACCCATGTCTCCAAAGCATGAAACCATTAGTAGCTCATATCTTTATATTATGTACATTAAAAGATATACAAGAGTGCCTTGATACATGAGTTAATTTGTTCTTGGAGACCACTCATAAAGTGAAAACTCATAAAGCAGGGAGATAATTTCCCATAGTAGCAATGTTATGAATTGTAATTCATTCCCAGAAAAATATTTTACTTATAAAATTTATAATACTTGTATATAAATGGCAATAAAATAACAACAGAATTTAAAGAATATTTTAGACAAAATAAAAAAAAATGTGAAGATCATTTATAATATGAAATATATTATCATTATTAAAGAAGTGATTTTAAATTCTCAAACGCAAGATAAACTACCCCTATTTTGAACAGGATAAACTACCCCTATTTTGCAGAAAAAAGTGTTGGTGGCCAGCTATGAGACTCGAACTCACACCTCCGTGATTACACGTCGCAGTGCTCTAAACCATTAACCCTTTTGGTACCATCCCGGCTGAAACCGGCTCTGGCTCTGTAGTATAAATGTCTTATTTTCATAAGTTCTGAATAAAAATCTTCCACCAACCTTAGTCACAATGTATGTTCCTAACACTAGCTTAATAATAACCAAGTTATTTTACTAAATTCTTTGTTATATTTAAAATTAATTGAAAGAACCACAGAGCATTTCAAAATAAATACGGTAACGAAAGGGTTAAGCTAAACTGCCCTCACCACAAATTCTTCTGCAAATTTAAGATGTATAGAAATCTCACATTATGAGACACTATCATACGTTAAATTCAAATTATTGTTTTCTGAATCACTTTCTCTCACACTAGACTCGCACAGACCATCGCTTGTAGATGTGATTGCCGATTCACAAGCACTTGTAGAGAGACTTGTAGATTTCTTTTTAAAAAACAAGTTTAAAGTTGTTTGCTTAGAAGAAACTCTTTTTCACTCTCTATAAATTTCTCGGTAACATGCAGAAGCATTTGTTATGGTAGTAGAAAATTTTGTGCTTGAAAAATTTCCAAGGCTTTATCCAAATATTGAAATGTTTCTAGGAGTCCTTTCAAATATGTGGCATGGAGAATTAGCTTATAATAATCTCTCTCAATAAAGCGCACATGCAAAATAAGACATCTGAATTTTATGTCATCATTTTATTCTGTTGCTACATGCAGCTGTGTAGACACATCAGAACCAGTGTTGCTACATGTTGTGATGTTGCCACACATACACAGTATGGCTGTTTAACCTTTCTATATTATAAAGTAAAACTCGTAAATTCGGGGTCTCATAAAGTGAGGTATTATTGTATAAATAGGATATATGTGTGTGCATATATATATATATGTACACAGACACATACACATACTTACTTTACCTGCGAAACATATGGTAAAGTCTGGATGTGTTGTTTTGTGTGGAATGCAGTGGGGACATCTGGGCATGTTCTGTAGGGTGTAATGTTAAAAACTTGATATACTGTGCAGGTTGCTGAGTAGAGGTCTGGATATATTGTGTGGAGTGGAGTGTGAAAATCTAAATATTTTGTTTTGGGTGCAATGTGGAAGACTTCATTTACTGTGCAGGGTATAGTGTGGAAATCTGGATAAGTTGTGTGAGGTGTAGTTGGAGATCTAAATATTTTGTGAAGGGCACAGTGTGGAAATCCAGATATGTTGTAAAGTAAAATGTGACTTTCTAGAAAGGTTACACAGAATGGAGTGTGACAGTTGGTGTGGAGTATAGAGTAACATTTAGTTCATGTTGCATTTGGTATACAGTGACTGTCTGTAGATGTTATACTGGGTGTAGACTGACACTGTGTATATGTTGTGTTCAGTGCCGTGTAGATAGCAAAGATGTATTATCATTATTATTATTATTGATATTCTGAAGAGATATTCTGGAGCTTACCAAACATTGCATTCTCAAGATGTTCTGGAAATGGCTCAACTGTGGCCCTATTATGGACAGCATGTGTTGACGAAACAACCATTTTATCAGCTCTTCCTGTGGACAGAACATACAGGTATACATTAGTAATATATCACATTGTATATCATGTGTGTGTATGTGTGTGTTATATACAGAATGAGGAAGTAAAACTTACATTACAAGTTACACTAATATTTCCCAACAACCACTATACCATATGATATGAAACCTAATGCAGAACAAAGAATACATTGTAAGCTCATAATAGACATTTTTTTGCAGGAAGATTTGAGAATATGACTGCACAGGAAGACAAACGCCAAAGAGTGTGTAATCTGGTCCTTGTACAAGTCAATCCGAAGAGGATCTCAAGCATAGTTGGAGTATTCTTAGGCACAGTTTATAAAGTCAAGAAGAGAAAGGACATGGGTAACAGCATTCAGAGGAAGTCTGGCAGCAGTGGGGCCACAAAAAGCAGAATCAGGACTTCATCAACACCCTCAAGTTCAAAATTTCAATGGACCACATCCATGAGGAAACTGGTTTCTAAACTTGGCCATCAGACCAGCTGTGAATGATGACTTGAGCCTCAAGTCTTACACCAGGACATTCTAAGGACTGGACGTATTCTATCTTTTCATTTTTCAAAGAAAATATTTCTCCACCATTTCCTATTTTACCCTCGTTCTGGTCTAACAACCCTCCATGTTTGTTTTCGTTTGGTTCCCTTGTATGTCTCCACTGTCCTGTTTTTGTTCCCATCTTTGACTCTCCATAAATCCAAAATCTTATTTTGGTACTTATGGGAGCAACTGTCTTTGAAGACTCATATTGCCATTCAATGCTTGAAATGAGGATAGATAAACAGCTGATAACTGATGAAGGGTCGTTCTTTATGTTACTTGTTCTGTTTTCCATTTGTTTCTTTCACTGTTTGTATATCGAATTCATTTGTTTTGGTGACGTCCTGTACCCAAATATGCATGTGTGTGTGTGTGTGTATGTATATATATATATATATATATATATATATAT